>NW_023624270.1:466-3883 GCF_014905685.2 Nematolebias whitei | reverse complement strand
ACAAAAACGCCGAGAACAAGGGTTATGTTTCTATTGTGGTCAAAATAGGCATCTTGTTGCCGCCTGTCCGTTTCGGGGAAACGAGAACACCCACCAATAAAGAGGGAGATATTGGTGGGGACTTCTTCGCTCTCCCCATTAAATAGACTGACCATTGCTACGGTCATTCAATACAATCATAACCGCTTCCCCGTTTCTGCACTCATAGACTCCGGCACTGAACAAAATTTAATTAGTCAAAGCCTGGTGTCCGAATTGTCACTACCCACCAAAAAAATACCCACTGTTTCCATCACAGGTATCACAGGTGATACACTATCCCAGGTCCAACACCGTACCACTGAATTACACTTAATTACATCCGGCAATCACCACGAACACGTCAGTTTCTTTGTTTTTGATTCACCCCATGACCAAGTAATCTTAGGATACCCCTGGTTAAAACTCCACAACCCTCACATAAATTGGGAATTTGGCAGAATAGAGAAATGGAGCGGAAGTTGTCTAAAACACTGTCTCCGTTCTAGAATCTCTAATGCAACAAAACAAGACACCAATATAGACCAAATTGACTTAACTTCCATTCCGCCTGAGTATCACGACCTCTCTCCTGTTTTTAGTAAACAGAGAGCCTTGTCCTTGCCGCCACATCGACCATACGACTGTGCTATAGATCTTTTTCCGGGGGCTCCCTTACCAGCTAGTCGTTTGTTCAACCTCTCCGGACCCGAGAGGGACTCCATGAAAGAGTACATTGAGGAGTCACTTGACTCCGGTATTATTCGTCCATCCACCTCCCCGGTGGGGGCCGGGTTTTTCTTTGTATCCAAAAAAGATAAGACCCTCCGTCCTTGTATCGATTACCGGGGTTTAAATAACATTACTGTAAAAAACAAATATCCTCTTCCGCTTATCGACTCCATACATGAACAATTACAATCGGCCACCATTTTTACTAAGCTAGATTTGCGTAACGCTTATCATTTGGTTCGTATTAAGGAGGGCGACGAATGGAAGACGGCCTTCCGGACCCCTTTGGGTCATTTCGAATATCTAGTTATGCCATTTGGTCTCACTAACGCTCCTGCAGTCTTCCAGGAGTTAGTCAATGACGTACTCAGAGACTTTTTAGGGGAGTTCGTTTTTGTATATCTTGATGACATCCTAATCTACTCGCATGACAAGGAGGAACACATAAAGAGGGTCAGAACAGTTCTTCAGCGACTATATGAGAATCAATTATTTGTCAAAGGTAAAAAGTGTGAGTTTCATACTTCATCCGTTTCCTTTCTGGGGTTTATATTCGGGGAAGGACATTATCGAACCGACCCTGAAAAAATCAAAGCTGTAGGAGAATGGCCCGTTCCTGAGACCCGTAAACAGCTTCAACGTTTTCTTGGTTTTGCAAACTTCTACAGACGCTTCATTAGAGACTACAGCCGTATTGCCGCACCACTCTCCCAACTTACCTCAGTTAACAGAACATTCAAATGGACTACAGAAGCAGACACTGCCTTCAAGAAATTGAAACAACTCTTCTCAACCTCACCCATCCTCTGCCATCCTGATCCAGAACGCCAGTTCATCCTGGAGGTGGACGCCTCCGACACTGGGGTAGGTGCCGTTCTTTCTCAGAGATCCCCCAAAGACAATAAGGTACACCCCTGTGCTTTCTTTTCTCGGCGTTTGTCCCAAGCTGAGCGTAATTACGATGTGGGAAATCGTGAATTACTAGCCGTCAAACTGGCTTTAGAAGAGTGGCGTCATTGGTTGGAGGGTACAGAGATCCCCTCCCTCATATGGACCGACCACAAAAACTTGACCTATCTCAGGGACGCTAAAAGATTAACCCCCAGACAGGCACGGTGGTCCTTATTCTTTAACCGGTTCCATTATATATTGACTTATAGGCCTGGTTCTAAAAATGTCAAGCCAGATGCCCTGTCTCGACAATTCTCTCCCCCAGATGGTCCTGAACACGAGGAACATATCATTCCATCAACATGCATCGTGGGGGCTCTCACATGGCCCATTGAACAAGAGGTCCGCGATGCCCACAAGGAGGAGTCCGATCCCGGCCTGGGACCCCCCGGAACCCTGTTCGTCCCCTCTGTCATGAGGGCTAAGGTACTGGAGTGGGTTCACACTAACAAACTATCTTGTCACCCAGGAGTTACCCACATGTTGTCCCTAACCAAGTCCCACTTCTGGTGGCCGACGTTGACCCAGGACGTTAAGGACTTTGTTGCTGCCTGTGCCACTTGCGCCCGCAATAAGACAGGTCATCAACCCCCGGCCGGACTCCTACAACCACTACCCTCACCCAGCCGCCCTTGGTCCCACATATCGGTGGACTTTGTCACTGGACTTCCCCCGTCTGAAGGTAACATGGTCATCTTGACTGTCATTGACCGATTCTCTAAGTCGGCTCATTTCATTCCTTTAGTCAAGTTACCTTCTGCTCTCGAGACGGCACAATTATTAATCCAGCATGTTTTCCGAATCCACGGTATCCCCTCCGACATTGTTTCTGACCGTGGACCACAGTTTATTTCTCAGGTCTGGCGCTCATTTTGTAAAACCCTAGGGGCATCTGCAAGTCTGACTTCAGGTTACCACCCACAGTCTAACGGCCAGGCTGAGAGGTGTAACCAGGAACTTGAGAACACCCTTCGTTGTGTCGTGGAGAGCAATCCCTCAGCCTGGTCTCAACATCTGGTGTGGGTAGAGTATGCCCACAATGCACACAGATCCACAGCCACAGGTATGTCCCCGTTCGAAGCCTCTCTGGGATACCTTCCTCCTTTATTTCCTAGTCTTGAGACGGACATCACGGTGCCGTCTGTTCAGCACCATTTCCGTCGATGTCGACACGTTTGGCTGCAAACGAGAGCAGCCCTTCTACGCACCGCAGCTCAGAACAAGAGGTACGCCGACCGACACCGTTCCTCTGCCCCGTCTTACCAGGTGGGCCAAAAGGTTTGGCTTTCGACGAGGGACATTCAACTGAAGGACATTCCCAGAAAGATGGTTCCACGATTCATTGGCCCTTTCACCATCACAAGAATAATCAACCCCACAGCAGTCCGCCTTCAACTCCCCAGCTCAATGAGGATCCATCCCTCATTCCACGTCTGTCAGGTGAAGCCGGTGTCCGAGAGTCCTCTGTGCCCGCCTTCCGACCTCCCTCCACCCGCCCGACTGATCGACAACCATCCCGTCTTCACGGTTCACACCATTCTGGACATCAGACATTGAGGCAGGGGTTTCCAGTATCTCGTGGACTGGGAGGGATACGGTCCCGAGGAGAGATCTTGGATTCCCCGCTCGTTCATTTTAGACCCAAGTCTGATCACCACGTTCTTCAAAACACACCCCGAAAAGCGCCTCAGGTCGCCTGGAGGCGATTCTTGAGGG
>NW_023624270.1:0-366 GCF_014905685.2 Nematolebias whitei | reverse complement strand
GGGGGGGGGGGGGGGGGTAATGTGAGAGTAACTCTGCTGCAGCTCCCAAGATGGCCGCTAACGACCTACACCTGGCGGTCATCTCCCTGATGAGCATCGACTCCTATTTAAGGCTGCAGTCAAGACTACTCGATGCTGGAGCATTGATTCCCTCCCAGTACTAGTGCTCTCAGCCTTTTATGTTCTCAAGTATTTGTGATACTGACCTTGTGCTTCCTATGCCAGCAGTTCCTCGTTTTGGCCGTGCCATTCCAGTCCTGATCTCTCGACATCCTGTCTGGTCTCACGAAACACGGACCTGTGGACCTTGGATTCCTGAACCCTGTTGCTGGGACTCATGCATCTCGGGACTCCTGAACTCACTCC
>NW_023624269.1:0-3883 GCF_014905685.2 Nematolebias whitei | reverse complement strand
AATACTTTGTCTTCTTCGTCTGTAGAATAAGAGTTTGCAGATCATGATTTAACCTTGACTGATAACTGTTCGCTATGTACTTGTGTTTCTGATTTTATAACGTTTTCCTTTAACTTTATTTTTGTTCTGTTGTTAACATATGTGTTGTGGCCAGAGTTATAAAGTTTAGTTTAGTAAAGTTTGACTTTCTTTAGTTTTGTTAAATAAGATCAAAGACCAACTGTAAAAGGAACACACACACACATTCGCACATGCCACGCGAATGCACTAAAACATACTAAAATGGGCCAAATAGTAACAGTTTAATAATCCTAAGCAGTATTTATGTTTGTGTGCGAGATATATTAAACCATCTACATGAAGCTTGCTGAAAATTATGTAAACCAAATTTATAGTATTGATAAACATTGCATGCTACTAAAGTTGAAAAATGAAAGCAACAGATTTATTTTATTTTTATTTATTCAGCACCACAAATTTTATGTCACTAAAACACTGATAATTAAATAAAAACCCACTTTTGAAACAAAGATTACTGGAACTGGATTCGGCCCTGCTTTCGTCCTGGAATCTGGTCCCACACTGTCCATCTGCCTCTCTGACTCGGTGAGAACCAATCCACCGAGGGTGAGGTCAGCCTCTCTTCGTGGAAAAAGAAATAAAACAGATATATATAGAGAGATAAGATAAAAATAAAAACTCAATTGGATGTTGTGTGATCAAAGTAAAACACAAGTATTAATTTACCTGCTGTAAATTCACTACGGATTATCACGTAGTAAAGTCCAACATCGTTGACTTGGTTCTGGTCTACTCAACGACCGGTGTGGGCTGTTAGACAAAGCGGTCCTGCTTGCCGTCAAAAAATGTCGACTCCTCTCCACAATCCAGCCAAAATCCAACCTTCGTCATCATTATGGCTGGAGTTAGCTGAACGTTAGCTCATAGGAAATGCAGGCCATGGCAGCACACATGCGTGTTAACCGAAGATACAAAATCACAGCGCCAACTAATGCCCCGGCATGGTAACTGCAGCACTTGACCCGCTCCTGAAAGGAGAAGGGGTTCTCTGCAGGCCAAAGTTGGGCGTTTGTGACTAATAGGTGTTTGTAGAGGGCACTGATTGGCTAGCTGTATTTGTTGCTTTTTAAATAAGTTATGCCAACTTTTGCTTTTTTTATTTATTTATTTATTTTATTTTACTTTTTAAACTGAAGGTTTCTAAGAACTAGTGTTAAATCTACTGTCAAAAACAAGAAGATTCTCAGGTTGAACAAGAAAATGTGAAGCTAAAGGATCGATTGTACAACCAAAATGGATTTTTTTTTTTAATGTTATGGCTATTTACTGTTATGGTAATTAATAAATAAATAAAAACATTTAGCTTTTCCCACTACCCAGCTATGTTGCTCAAATATATAACATTTAACCTCAATACCTCATGCTCAGATTAAACCAAAAATGACCTATGGTGTTTGCCATGTGTCAACAGGAGGGAGGTATCTATCATACAGAAGCATTTTCATACATTTTTTTATTTTTTATAAAGCTATACAACACCACTGTCCAGTGGGGTGAAGGGTATGCACACAGACTTACACAGACGACTAGCCATGGTAACTATGGGATACAACTTCACGTCAAATTGTAGCGTCACTGATGTCATGCCCCTACCCCAGACGTCCATTAAACTGCCTGAACTAATCACATTGACATGTTTGCCAACAGGCGCCCTGGGATACTGTGTTTTCAACAATGGCACCACTCCTGTAGGCTTGGTGCCCTGGAATCTATGTAAAAAGGTGTATACCTTCTGTGACATTGACCGGTCACACAAAGGTAAACCTACAGTAATTACCTGAATTGTGTTTTTTACAAAGCAGGCTATTATGCCAGTATTCAGGGGATCCCCGGACACTATTGCACTGAATAAGACAATGTCACCGATTGCACAGACCTCCTCCATCAACGGACCTTCAACATCAGCCTACCAACAAGAGGACGCCAGAAGTCCACCCACTGCAGCATTGCAGTACCAGGTGACAAAGGCTCTTGTGTGTTAACTGACTGGTATTTCTTATGTGGACACAGAGCCTATACAGCATTACCACCTGATTGGGGTGGGGGTGGGGGGCTTTGTGCTTTGGTCCCCCTTTCCAACCCGATGATCGTGCTAAGGAAAGCACCAACACCTCCAGCTCGCAGGATGAGACGCTCTCCAATGCCAGAAGTGACCAGGTGGGGAGGGCTTACCACCAACACCGGCGTCCCATGGGAATTCAAGGTCTGGAACGGAGGAGAAAAGTTCTTCCAAGGACTCTTTCCATGGTGAGACATGCTGTACCTATATACCAGACCAATCAGGTTCTGGAGGAGACATCCATGACGCACTACACGACCTGAGTGACCTTAAGATATATGTTGAGAGCGGGACCAAAGGAGCAGAGCCTTTCGAGTTGTGGTCATGGTTCACCTCCGGACCTTAGTGGCATCTACTCTTCAAAATTCTTACTCCAATTTTTGCAGTATTGTTTCTAATTTGTGTAATTTTCTCTTGTATTGTACCTCTTTTTAAACACATGATGATGAAAGTTTTTACAGGTATTCTTATCAATTTGCATCAAGCTAAGATGACCCAAGATGACATGTGAGCCTAAACTGTGACGATGCTGTATAAAAGATGCACTATGACTCTTGTACTGAAAATGTGTAACAAAAAGTACTAAGATGATATGCCTGCTCTTCTTTCCAGCCCTACCAGTATAAAATAATAATAATAATAATAATAATAATATGTGTTTTTTGTGTTTTTCTTTTATGTTTTTGATTTTGCAAGTTCATAAAGAGCTCAACTTTTTTTTTCTTTTATGATTTGTTTAGTCGGGCAGCACGGTGGCGCAACTGGTAGAGCTGCTGCCTCTCAGCGAGCAGGTCCTTGGTTCAAACCCCGGTCCAGGGGCCTTCTGGGTGGAGTTTGCATGTTCTCTCCGTGCATGCGTGGGTTTTCTCCGGGTACTCCGGTTTCCTCCCACAGACCAAAAACATGCATGTTAGGCTAATTGGTAACTCTAAATTGTCCCTAGGAGTGAATGGTTGTTTGTCTCGTTTGTTTCTATGTGGCCCTGTGATGGACTTGCGACCCGTCCAGGGTGTACCCCGCCCTTCGCACAGTGATTGCTGGACATGGGCACCAGCAACCCCCGTGACCCAAAATGGAATAAACGGGTAAAGATAAAGGATGGATGGATGGATGGATTTGTTTAGTCTAAAATGATAAACAGGAGGGAATGTTAGAGGTTTTCTATCTTATCATTTTAAACAGCTTCTATCTCATTATATTAAACTCTGTTTATGCATGTACAGAACAAAAGGTTTATTCAGGTTCAGTTTATATCTTGTTGTGTGCGAGAAAGTTCTGAATCACATCAAGTGGACGTTTATCAGGAACCTATTCGTTCAGACACAATCTCCTGGATGTTATGACAGTCATCGCTGATAACATTGTGTTCATGTGAAACTGACCTGTTTTCCTCTGCTGCTTCAATAAATAGCCAACTCAGACAGCCTGGCTTTGGAGCTCATTCTGACATAGTCAGTTTTCTATAGCCCCTTATCCATGGGGCCCTTTGGTACTCCTATGTAACTAGTTGTGGCCGATTGCGTGTTTTATCAACAACGCCTTTAGCGGTGGAACCCACCCCATTTTTGGGACCTAATTCTCTGAGGTCCCAGGTCTGGTTCTTGTAGGGTCTAGATGTGACATCAGCGCATTGTAAGTCACTGATTGGTCAGGGGGCGTATTCATTGGTGGAGGGCGGAGATTCAGTCTTCCACCGGAAATCACAATCCGCCATTTTCTTTTTCACCCGCATAACAGACAACA
>NW_023624268.1:0-3883 GCF_014905685.2 Nematolebias whitei | reverse complement strand
TGAAAATAACAACATAATTAACAGCTTTACAGGTAGTGAGAAACAATACGGCGATTGTTTCCACTCTTCAGCAGAACAGCAGACATCAATGAAAACTGTACAATTATGATCAATTATCCACACGGCGGTGGATGAGCACTTTACACAGACATTTCTAAATTATCTGGAAGGATTTCTACTTGATAGAAGGATTTAAAGATGGAAATGAAGTTTAAAGGGAGTAAAAGATGGTGTGTGAGGGGGAGTGTTGACCAGAACCGACACTCTCCATCCGAACCCAGCTTTTCCTCGGTACGCTTGGTAGGGAACTTGACTCATTACCTTTCTGAAGCTTAATCAGCAGATATGGAGGTCCAGTTAACGCTACCTGTCCAGCGTCTCCATAGGATGGCTGTGACTCGTCCGAAGTAGTGACGAGATTCCGTCCGACACCAGCTCACCTCAGCAAGTGGACTTCACATGAGTGGAGTCCTTCAGAAGTTCCACTCAGAGGTGGAAGATGTTATAATCCAACTCAGAAGAGCCTTATCATGGCTGGACTTCTGTTCTCCCAAACGACTTCACAGAACTGAGAACATCTCAGAACTTCTCCGCGCCGCCGAACTGAGAGAACTAGGAAGTACCGGCATTTTAAAGAGCTCTATTTCCGGTATATTTGATCGTCCCTGATTGGTCAAAAACAACCAGACAGGGGTGTGGTTTGTGACGTAAGAGGTTACTAGAAGTCAGAAAACAGCAAGAATTGTTATGGAACAGATTAAACTGTTCTCAGAGACAGAGAGAGTTTTGTTTTGGCAAGTTTTAGAAACAGGTGCCAACTTCTCCGTTGACGTCTGAGAGGATGTAAACAAGACAGTTGTTCCAACACATGTCTGCTTCGACTCCTGACCTTGGAAAACGCACACTTGCTCATTCAAAGACAGAAATCAGAAAATGCATAAAAACTCTGTAACAGGCCTTAACATGAATTCTAACTTTGCATGAGGATTAAAAAATCATTACACTGTTTCACAGTTAATAAAATTGATTAGTTCACTGCAACATCTAAAATGGTTTGAACTAAGACACTTTGATTATCAACATTTGTAAAATAGTAATGATAATAAAAAGAGAGTGTTCTTTCACTTGATTTTCAAGAAGGAAAGTCTCAGGATGGGTGAACCTGTATTTCTGGATTCAAATCAATGAAATGACAGTTTCTGTCCCACAAGGTTCTTAAGGTCAAGGGTTTTGACCTTAGGCTTAGTTTTGACATCAGGTTAAGTTCACTACATAATCATCAGGAATATTGCCTGTGCACTGTGAGCAGATGTTAGATGATGTAAATCCCATCCTAAACATTCGCTGACCTGTATAATGTACTCTATAAAGAACTTTATACTGTATTAATTGTAAGTTGGAGATTCTAGTCATTTTAAATGTTCTTAAACATATTTGAGACCAGGTGTTTTGGTCAAAATTGATTGATAAATCTGACTCCCATTTTGCAACAGGTAACATTATGGAGTCATTGATTCTAGACAATTTCTTGTATATTTTAGATAATAATTTGGGGGATTTAAGATTAAGGAACTCTAACACACATATTGGTGTTTCTAACAAAGTTTTATTAAGCTTAAATTTATTTTTTATGATAGACTTAATTTGTTGATATTAAGAAGTATTTATTTTCAATGTCAAATTGTATTATTAATTTATTAAATGGAGTAAAGTCTACACCTTCAAATATGTGTTCCAGACGTTCAATTCCCTTGACTCTCCAACCTGGCCTGGAGATGAGTGTAGACCGCAGAGTCCTGGCCTGATGATGTTGATCTTCTGTGCTGGGCCATCCTTTTGGCCAGTGACTGTTTAGTTAGGTCTCTTTTGATGTTACATCAATCTTTACGTGCATTCCTGTTGATGATGCAGTAGAGGTGGTCAGTTTAAGATTTACATCAGACACCACTCTGAGCAGCAGGACCACGCTTTCCACAGAACAACTGTGTCAACTCTTGAAACTGTGCCTGCAGTCAACCTACTTCACATATGGGGAGCAATATTATAGGCAGAAACATGGGTGTGCTATGGGGTCTCCAGTTTCTCCTATTGTTGCCAACCTGTACATGGAGGAGGTAGAAAAGAGAGCCTTGACGTCCTTTTCAGGGACACCACCAAGTCATTGGTTCAGGTATGTTGACGACACCTGGGTTAAAATCAAATCTCAGGAAGTCCAACATTTTACGGGCCACCAGATGTAGTATGACATATCCTGAGATATATTCATCAATTAAACGGGTTCTTTCATTTTTCTGGACTGTATAACATGCGTGCATTGAATTTAATAAAATGTGGACGTGAGACATTAATTATCTTTGACTCACCAAACGAGTGGGTCATTTATTAACAGAATCAAGTTTAACACATCACACATTTACATTAATTGGCAATAATTGAAAATAACGACAGCTTATTAATCAGTTTTACAGGAGTGAGAACAATACGGCGATTGTTTCCTCACTTTCAGCAGAACAGCAGACATCAAATCACACGGCGGTGATTGAAAACTTTGCTTCAGACATTTCTAAAAATATCTGTAATGATTTTTAGCAGATAGAAGAATTTTAAAGATGAAGTTTAGAGGAAGGGAGATGGTGTGTGTATGAGTGAAAAGTGTTGACAGGACGACACCCTCCATCCGACCCAGCTTTCCTCGGTACGCTCAGTAGTGGACTAGACTCATTACCTCTCTGACGATGAATCAGCGGAAGAGGAGCTCCAGTTAACGCTACCGTTCCAGCGTCTCCGTAGGATGGCAGAGATATATCCGGAGTGGTGACGGGACTTCGTCAACAACAGTTCACCTCAACGAGTGGACTTCACATGAGTGGGGTTCGTCAGAGTTCCACTCAGAGGTGGAAGATGTTATAATCCCAATACTCGGAAGAGCCTTAAATCATGGCTGGACTTCTGTCCTCCCAAACGAGTGGAGCTGCAAACTCTCCACTCGACTCCAACGGCAACTTGGGTTGAACTAGGAAGTACCAACATTTAAAGGGCTCTATTTCCGGTTCATTTGAGAGCTTCTGATTGATCGATGAACCAAAACAGAGGTGTGTTTTGTGATGTAAGGTGTTATGAAAAGTCAAGGAAAAGATTAAGATTGTTTAAGAACAGACAAAGAGATATTACGAAGAAACCAGACTTCGTGGAGTCCCTTCTCCCAGTATCTTGCTGTAAAAGTTAAACATGACATTTCTTTTCAGTAAACTTTCAGTTGACCGAAACTTGAACTTTGACACACTTACAAACTTCGCTCATTGAAGACAGAAAATCAGATAATGCATCATTAACCTGATTCCTTCTTTGAATGAGGATTAAAAATCATTATTACTGTTTTAAGTAAATAAAAATGAGTAGTTCACTTCAACATGTAAACATTGTTTGAACTAACACAATTTGATAATCAAAACATTTATAAAATAGTAATGATCATAGAGAATTGTCTTTTTCCACTTGATTAATTCAAGAAAGAAAGTCTCAGGATGGGTCAACCTGTATTTCTGGATTCAAATCAATGAAATGACAGTTTCAGTCCCATACGGTCAAGTTTTGACATCAGGTCAAGTTCACTACACTGACCACATCAACTCTGTGGATAAATACATCAAGTTCACACGAGAAGATGTAAAAAATGGCAGGTTGGCTTTCTTGGACTGTGAGGTCTCAGTCTCTGATAGAGGACATTTGCAAACTGAGGTGTACCGCAAACCCACCCACACAGACCAGTATTTGCAGTTTGACTCCCATCACCCTTTGGAGCACAAGTACCACAGAGCAGACAGCATCCCCACTAACTCAGGAGCCAGGCAGAAGGAGAAATCCCACACAAGACAGGCTCTAG
>NW_023624267.1:2416-3884 GCF_014905685.2 Nematolebias whitei | reverse complement strand
TGAGTCCTGTCTGCACACTGGGTTCGTCCCTGACCACCAAATCCTGACATTACGACGCGACCACATATCAGAACCCAGCGGGCAGGATTCTCTCGGCAGCTTACCTTTTTCTTTTTCTTTTCCGAGCCTCCTGAGATGAGCAAGTCCACAATCCGGTGCGGCGGGTTCTGGACTAGGCCCGTCCGCCCACAAGAACGTTATGACCAGGAGGTGTAAATCCTGTCTTCACCACTCCTGGTCCTCAAGGAAGACAGAGCTCGGCACCGGGGAAGCCACCAGACCCCTGTTTCTGAGTCCGCCTCGCCCGGCTACTCGGGATGGACGTCGGGGGAGGACGAAGAAATCGAGGAGGAGTTCTGTTTTGTTCCTGTTCCCCGACTCTCCCGCCGTCGCCGGGGAGGTAGAAAGCGGTCCCGAGGGCAGTCCGCGGCGACTGGCCCGGTCTCGTTGACTGAGCAGAATTTTAGATTTGGTTCTGGTGTTTCTGTGGGAGCCGGGTCCGCCGCCTCACCTCTCAGGTTTCTAGTGGGGGCGAGGTCCGACGTCCCGCGGGAGCTCCGGTCCACTCCTGTTCGGTTCGGCGAGTCCGGTCCACTTGACGTCACAGGGGCGGATTCCGTGGCCTCACCCTCCAGGTTCCTGGTGGGGGCGGAGTCCGGCCTCTCACCGTCACACCGCGCTGCGGCTGTCCAACCCGGCCTGACCGTACCTCCGGTGCATACTACCAGTGACTCTGTGGGGGCGTGTTCCGCCGCCCGACCTCCCAGGTTTCCGGTGGGGCGACACCTGACACCACACCCTCACTTAAAGACACTTGCCCGTCAGTCACATATTCATCCCAGGATCTTGCATTTATAAACCAGACTTTACTTGATTCATTTACTAATGCTAAAAATAACCCGGACTGTTCAGACGTCATATTTTCCCTGATGGAAAAGTTTTTAGTTTCATGGCCCGGTCTCATTCTGCTCCCAGAGTATAATCGGTTATTAATAGAAATTAGGACTCTCATCACACCCAAGGTCACTAATACACATTCTGAACCCATAATTCATCCTGCACCTTTTGTCACCACCGTCTCTGAACTCTCCTCTGCTCCTCTGACTCCTGCACCCATCACCTTCGCCGCTGGTCCGCCTGCTGAGCGCCTCGCAGCTGGTGCACCTGCTCCTGTCGCCTCAGAAGACTCAGCATCTGTTCCTGTTTCCTGCCACCGCCGCAGAAGATCCGTTCCTGCCGCCGCCGCTGCAGCAGAAGAGTCAGTTCCTGCCGCCGCCGCAGCAGAAGAGTCAGTTCCTGCCGCCGCCGCAGAAGAGTCAGTTCCTGCCGCTGCCGCAGAAGAGTCAGTTCCTGCCGCCGCCACAGAAAAGTCAGTTCCTGCCGCCACCGCAGAAGAGTCAGTTCTTGCTGCCGCAGCAGAGCCACAGGCCTCTCCGTCGTCTGCTGCTGAGCCACAGGCCTCTCCGTC
>NW_023624267.1:1676-2406 GCF_014905685.2 Nematolebias whitei | reverse complement strand
CCACAGGCCTCTCCGTCGTCTGCTGCTGAGCCACAGGCCTCTCCGTCATCTGCTGCAGAGCTCCAGGTCTCTCTGCCGTCTGCTGCAGAGCTTCAGGTCTCTTCGCCGTCTGCTGCAGAGCTCCAGGTCTCTTCGCCATCTGCTGCAACTCCCCTGGCCTCCATGACAGCAGCGGCACTCTCCAAATCTCCAAAGGGACCAGCGCTCTCCAAGTCTCAAGAGGGGCCGGCGCTCTCCAAGTCTCCAGAGGGGCTGGCGCTCTCCACTACCACAGAGGATTCGCCTCCATGGTCCTCTATGATGCAAGCTGCAGCTCCCCAGGACTCTATGATGCATGCTGCAGCTCCCCAGGACTCTATGATGCATGCTGCAGCTCCCCAGGACTCTATGGTGCATGCTGCAGCTTCCCAGAACTCTATGATGCGGGCTGCAGCTCCCCAGGACTCTATGATGCGGGCTGCAGCTCCCCAGGACTCTATGATGCAGGCTGCAACTCCCCAGGACTCTATGATGCATGCTGCAGCTCCCCAGGACTTTATGTGGTACGCTGCAGTTCTCCAGAGCCCCAAGTCGCACGCTGCAGTCCACAAGGCCTCTTCGCCGCCGGATGCGGCCCCCAAGGCCTCTTCGCCGCCAGACGCAGCCTCCTCGTCGTCTACGCCGCCAGACGCGGCCTCCTCGTCGTCTACGCCACCAGACGCGGCCTCCTCGTCGTCTACGCCGCCTGACG
>NW_023624267.1:0-1666 GCF_014905685.2 Nematolebias whitei | reverse complement strand
GTCTACGCCACCAGACGCGGCCTCCTCGTCGTCTACGCCGCCTGACGCGGCCTCCTCGTCGTCTACGCCACCTGACGCGGCCTCCTCGTCGTCTACCCTGCTTGATGCGGCCTCCAAGTCGTCATCGCCGCCAGATGCGGCCTCCAAGTCGTCATCGCCGCCAGATGCGGCCTCCAAGTCGTCATCGCCGCCAGATGTGGCCTCTTCGCCGTCTACGCCGCCTGATGCGGCCTCTTCGCCGTCTACGCTGCCTGATGCGGCCTCCTCGTCGTCAACGCCGCCTGATGCGGCCTCCTCGTCTACGCCGCCAGCTGCGGCCTCAAGGGTCTCTTCGCCGCCAGCTGCGGTCTCCAGGGTCTCTTCGCCGCCAGCTGCGGTCTCCAGGGTCTCTTCGCCGCCAGCTGTGGTCTCCAGGGTCTATTCGCCGCCAGCTGCGGCCTCCAAGGGTTCGCCGCTGCCAGATGCGGCCTCCAAGTCGTCTTC
Organism: Nematolebias whitei; assembly: GCF_014905685.2. Classification (NCBI taxonomy): domain Eukaryota; kingdom Metazoa; phylum Chordata; class Actinopteri; order Cyprinodontiformes; family Rivulidae; genus Nematolebias; species Nematolebias whitei. The sequence goes on along the minus strand of NW_023624267.1, from coordinate 1,183 downwards.
GCCGCCAGATGCGGCCTCCAAGTCGTCATCGCCGCCTGATGCGGCCTCTTCGCCATCTACGCCACCTGATGCGGCCTCTTCGCCGTCTACGCCGCCCGATGCGGCCTCTTCGCTGTCTACACCGCCTGCTGCGGCCTGCTGCGGCCTGCTGCAGCCTCTTCGCCGTCTATGCCGCCTGATGCGGTCTCTTCGCCGTCTACGCTGCCTGATGCAGCCTCTTCGCCGTCTACGCCGCCAGATGCGGCCTCCAAGTCGTCATCGCCGCCTGATGCGGCCTCTTCGCCGTCTACGCCACCTGATGCGGCCTCTTCGCCATCTACGCCGCCTGATGTGGCCTCCAAGTCGTCATCGCCGCCTGCCGTGGCCTCCAAGGTCCTATGTGATGGACGGCCTCCCGGCCGCCCCCCCGAACATGGTTCCCGTGATGGACGGCCTCCCGGCCGCCCCCCAGAACGTGATTTCCATGACGGACGGCCTCCCTGCCGCCCCCCGGAATGTGGTTCCCGTGATGGACGGCCTCCCGGCCGCCCCCCTGACCTGGCCCGGCTTGATGGACAGCCTCCCGGCCGCCCGCCGGAACACTGACTCTAGGGACGGTCTCTTGACCGTTCAGATATTTTGTGTTTTCCTGCTTGTGTTTTGCCTTAGTTTTTGTCAGGTCTTTGTTTTCTTCCTTGTGTTTCCTCGGGCCCTCCACCCTTGCAGTGCCGCCCTCCACCCGCCCAAGTCCTTCGGGAGGGGGGTTTTCTGGGGACGCCTGGGGGCGTCCTTGAGGGGGGGTACTGTAAGGATGGTACCATTTGGTGGCTCGGTTTGTGTCTGTGTTTCCCTAGTGTGTTCTCTTTAGTTTAATTGGTTCCACCCTTGTCTCGTCACAGCTGTTTGTAATCACGTCTCGTCTTGTCCCTGTATATAAGCGGTCTGTTCAGCCTTGTTCCTTGTCGCGTCGTACTCGTTGGGTCTTCAGTGTTCTCCTGCGTCTCCTGCGTCTTCCCTGAGCCTTCCCTGAGCTTCCTGAGTCATTTTTGAGTTTCCCCCTGAGTCTTCTAGTTCATGTAAGTTTTGGCTGCCTTGTCAGCGTGTTTCTTTGTAATTTTATTCATCATTAAAGTATTTAGTTTTGTAATCTGCCGAGTTGAGTCCTGTCTGCACACTGGGTTCGTCCCTGACCACCAAATCCTGA
>NW_023624266.1:0-3885 GCF_014905685.2 Nematolebias whitei | reverse complement strand
CCTCCTGCAGGATTGACCGGTAACAGAGCTCGGGTGGAGAAGTAAGACAGAAAAACACAACAAAATGGAGGTTCCACCGAGATTTGAGAAATAGTTACCGAGTCCTTCACACTGAATCTGCGTGCGCTATAAAAAAAAGGTAAGCAGAACCTGTTGATTACGAAATCTGTAAAATTGGGCTTTTTATAGGCAAATTTGCTCAGTGTGTATGACTCCCAAATAAATAGTTTTAAATAGAGAAGTTTACGTCGACTGTAAGAATAAGATAAAAGTAAGATAAAAGTAATAAAACCAGTCCCAGATAAATCACGCAATAGTCAAGCCAACCAGAGTCCGACGGGGCTCTGGACCAGAGGGGGTGGGGTTGTAGGATAAATCATTTATTCGCCGTCATCCCTGTAACTCTGAGACTAAGTTGAACTGTAAACAACTCTTGTCCAGAGCAGCTGATTTGGCTCTGCCTGACTACTCCGCCCCGTTTTTTCTTGATGTTTCTGAAGCAGAAAACACTGTTAATGGTGTTCTGTTTCAGAAAAAGGGGGGTGGTAGACAGGTGTTGATGTACGCAAGTGTGATGTTGGATGGTACTGAGAAGCGTCATCCAACATGTACACAGGCAGCGGCAGGTCTGGCAAGGATTGTTTCAAAAACAGCACACATCGTCATGGGACACCCACTACACATCCTAACGACACACAACATAGTAGCGTATGTTAATTCTGAGCTCTATACAATGACATCCTTAAAGCAAAGACGCATGAGCAACATCCTATCAGAACCGAATTTATTGTTCCTGCATGAAGGCATAAACATGGCAGATGGTATGCAAACAACACAGGCACATGATTGTGTGCAAAAAATGTACGTGGAGGAACGCATTAGACCTGATTTACAGACTGAACTCATACCACATTCAAATATACTCTACACAGATGGTTGCTGCTTCAGGCTTGAGGATGGGTCTTTGAGATCAGGATTTGCTGTGGTACAGCAGAATGGTGATGAGTACGAGGTACTGAGCTCAGGGCAGTTAGAAGGTCATCAGTCAGCTCAAAAAGCTGAAATTCAGGCAGTCATTGAGGCTTTGAAAATGAGCAAAGGAAAAGAGGTTACAGTGTACACAGACTCGGCGTATGCTTATGGTGTAGTTCATGTGCAATTACCACAGTGGAAAAGAGCAGGTTTTCGAACAGCAGGTAACAAACCAATTAAACATGAGGAACTCATTAAGGATTTAGCTGACAGTTTGATGTGGCCAGCAAAAGTGGCGGTTGTGAAGTGCAAAGGTCATGATGTTACACAATCAGACACAGCGGAAGGAAACAGGCAAGCTGACAGAGCAGCCAAGATAGCTGCTGGCTATTTGCCAAGAGTCCAGATGGTGACAGTGGAAGAGGAATGTCAGAAAGTGAATCATTGGGATGAGAAAAATGTAGCAGAGGCTCAGACGACAGCCTCCCCAGAGGAAAAGACATTATGGTTTAACAGAGGAGGTCAGAAGAAAGGGGAGTTTAAAGTATGGATAGGACCGAATCAGAAGTGGATCTTGCCTATGACTTTAAAACAGGCAGTATTTCAGGAAGCACATGGATTAGCACACGTGGGATGCAGACAAATGCTAAGGAATCTTCAACAATGGTGGCACCCTCATCTGAAAGATATGGTAACAGCATATGTTGACACCTGTAACGTTTGTTTAAAGTACAACATTCGGCCTACAGTAAAACCTGAACGAGGTTCTTTTCCTCTCCTGCACCGACCGGGACAGGAGGTGATTCTAGATTACACTGATATGTTGGAACCTGTTAAAGGGTTCAGATATGTATTGATGTGTGTTGACGCATTTACAGGGTGGCCAGAAGCCATACCTGCAAGACGAGAAGACAGCAAAACAGTGGTGAAGTTTCTGATTAACCATTATATCCCCAGACACGGTTTCCCAGAAAAAATCAGATCAGACAATGGCACACATTTTAAAAACACAGATCTGCAGGCTGTGGAAAAAATGTTAGGCCTAAAACATGCTTTTGGAACCGTGTACCATCCCCAGTCTCAAGGGAAGGTCGAAAGGATGAACCAGAATATAAAACAAAAATTGGGCAAAATCTGTGCACAGAGTAAATTGAACTGGGTGGAAGCATTACCAATAGTATTAATGACTGTGAGAACTTCTGTTAATAATGGAACTGGCTTTTCTCCCTATGAGTTAACTACAGGTAGACCCTTTCCTGGACCAACCGTATGCTCACTGACCAGAGAGGAGGACCGTAAGATGGACCATAAGGTATACTTTGATGAGTTAAAAGCATTAGTGTCTAACTTTACTCAGCAGGTCCACCACAAACAGAGCCTGACAGAAAGACCAGAGGAACCTGGTCTCCCCACCGCGGAGTGGGTCTTGCTGAGGGTCATTAAAAGGAAGTGGCAGGAGCCCAGGTGGACGGGCCCCTATCAGGTGACAGAGAGAACGTCCCACGCAGTCCGCCTCAGAGGAAAGGGGGACGTTTGGTACCACTGGAGCCAGTGTGCGCCTGCCTCAGAGCCAGGAAGAGCGAGAGAGCTGGCAGAAACCATCTAAAGTCATAAAATTGGACATTCATGTCAAGGTAGACCAAAGCAGCCTGGTGTAGTTGCGTGCGGGCCCTGAAGGACTTTGTTTGAGTGGGTCACCGGGTGCTGGAATAGCCACATTTAGTACAGACACCTAGAAACGACAAAAACACGACATCTTAGAGTCTCACACTTCACGAAGAAAACTCAGAGACATAGGAGGAACGGTCTCTGAGCACCCCAGGGTATGCCCTGAGTACTTGTGATTGTAACAATATTGTATGACATGTGTACTAACCATTTTTCTCTTATCTTTTAATTGCAGTTTTGATTTAGAGCGCATCCATTTATTAACTTAGCTTGAAAGTGATAAGTATATTCAGTTTGTAACGTTAAAAAGAAATATCTATAATCTATTATAAGCAGTATATTAACAGAGTGTTATTTTATATTCATTTTGTGTTAAAGGAACTGCTTGCCTGGCTGTCTGCTGAGGAAGTCGCTGTGCGAGACATCTTCATTTATTGAGTACAGTTTCTGTTTACAAGATCAAAATGCGGTGGCCACCAAAGCACGTGGTGATAGGGATAGGTGTTTTGTTATCCATCGTGTTGTCACTCATTTTCTCTTTTGAATATTTCTGCATTATTCCCGGTTTACCAGAGTGTGAGCAGACTGGTGAAACAGGCAGGGTGTGAAGGAGTGTGACACCACACACAGTCATGAAAGATGCGTACGGCCTTCCGGTGCTGAAAGTAGAGTATCCCAAAGACACCACTACTACCCTAAGCCTGCCAATCTGTGACATGTTTTATTGTACGGATTACCGTATTGCGAGTGCAGCCTTTTATATTTGTCCATGTCCCAATCCATCCAGATGTTCGTGGTGCCATGAGTGGAATTATGTCACGTTGTATTCGGGATCATGGAAACCTGATATGTCTGGACATCAGACTAATTACAGAGATTGGTGGAGGGTGCATGCCACCTTGGCAAAAAATAACAGATACTTGTTATTGTCCTTTCAGTATGTTCGTACTTGGAATAAGTTAACCAGAATAAAGCGTGAGATGATCTACACCTTGGTGACGGAACCCATTTATGTGCTTGTAGCCACGGATGTCGCTGGCAAGGACCCTTTCCGGGTGTTACAACTTGCTCTTACAGAGTTGCCAGTCCAAGACCCTACTCCTCCTCCGACCCAGGAGTCATCGCTCCCAATGTCTATGCGGATTGATAGTGTTGACTATACCAGCTTAACCCCTGTGGATGTGATTGCTATGTCCATTGGCTATACTGACTCTAACATTTGGTTAGCTTGGCTCGCTGAGGCTG
>NW_023624265.1:0-3886 GCF_014905685.2 Nematolebias whitei | reverse complement strand
CAGAAATCCATTCTGTAGCTGTAGCTAAATTCTCCTCACAAGCTGTCAGGCGCTTATGTGTCGTCTGATTTTCACGTTGTAAAGTCAGCCAACTCCGGGTTATTAACCCCTTGTCTGCCTTGCAAACGTCCAGCTCCCTTAAAGCGGTTTGCAACTGTGCATGTAACTTATCGTTATCTGCACACGCGTCTTGGTACGCTCGTTCCTTATCCGCAAACTTCTCCTCATATGATCGAGCCTGTTCTGACAGCTCTTTCTGTGAGAGGTCTTCAGCAGCCTCAAGGTGTTGCTTCAGCGACTCAGATTCAATCATCAATTCGTCACACCTCTCTTTTTCAGACTTATATCCGTTGAATAGCACGCCCTTTTCTACCACCAAACGGTCTAATTCCGCCTTCAGAAGCAGAGAGATTTTTGCTAACCGTACGCGGCTGGATTTTGTGTCTTCCTTCACTGTAGCTGCTTTTGATAAACTCTGCAGCTCCTCATGTCTTTGATCGTCATCAAGGTCTCGCAATTCCTCCAATTGTTTGCCAATAATTGAATTTGTTAAAATGTGTAAGGCTGTCTGGACCGCATCCTCGGATTGTGAGGGGTCAGCGTTTACCTCTACGTCCGCCATTATCTGCTATTCAGAAATTAAATAGTAGATGTAAATGTTTAGGTGGTAAAAGAAACCAGAAAATCTCTTTTTCCTGATAAGTTTTACACTTATTTAGTGATATATCATTTAAACGTGCGTTATCTTCTAGCAAAATGAGTAAACTATTCAACTCTGTGAATATTTGTAACTGTATCTTATTTAAAAGTTTCTAAATTTTTATTATGTACCTGTTTCTCAAGGATTTACCAGTGAATAAAAATTTGTTTGGCAAAAGCTCTCTGCATAAATACCTTCATAACTTTTAAAATGCAGATAACAGTGTTTATCCAGCTTAGAGGAAGTTTGTTAACTCAAAAATTGCCTTTCAGGAAAATAAAAACGTTTAATGTCACTCTTTACCTAAAAACGAAGTGAAAACCTGTGATCCCACGTCTTCTCCACAAGATGTCAGCAGATCCTCAACAATTTTAACTCAGACACTGTTTGTGTCGTCCACTAGGGGTGCTATAACTTCCTGTGGCGTCCGGTCGTTAGCTTGTTAGCTAAAATTAGCATCGGCTTGCTTCGGTGAAAACCAACACTTCTGAACGGATTTTTTACACAAACGTGGCAAAATTTTTTCAATCAGACCTTATATCATGAAACATGAGTTTTGTGGAACAAAATTGCAGCCGTATTTAGTGAATTTAAGCACGGTAAAGCTCATTTCCGACTTGGGGGAAGTGACGTGACACGTCATCCATCCGGTCGTTAGCTTGTTAGCTTAAAATTTAGCATCGCTAGCGTAGTTCAAAAGCATCATTTTATGACGGTCTTTAAACTCAAACGTGGCGAACTTTCAGCGAATATGCTTCGAAGAATGTAAACAGCGTTTCAGAACACAGCTTTAATGCGCTTTCCAGCGTTAAAAAGCAGATTTTATTCCCTATGAAAACGAGTCTTCATTTCCGGGTGACGTGATTGACACTTCCCTCATCCAATCAGAACGTTACACACGGTCTTTCTCAACCAATGACGCAGCGTAGGGGTGAGGGGAGGTGACGTCAGTCAACCTTTCTCAGCAAATCAGAGCTGCCCACAGCAGCAAACAACCAACCACGAAGCGTTAGCAATAACCAGCATGTTAGATTCAGCCTGAAGCTATTTCATCACTTATCGTCTTTTAAACCATCAAAATGCACTTTCTCTGCTAAAAATGTAACGAATCAACCCCTGAGCTGCCCGGAGTCTGCTACTCCGGTCTCAAAACGTCTTTCTAGCTATTTAACAACTCGTTCGAACTTTTCCAGAACCGAGTCGGAACCACAGAACCGAACCGGACCAGAACAGCGTCTGGAACACAGTTTAAACAGAATAAAGCGTTTCCACAGCTCAAAGCCAGCTTATGTTACACATACAGACGTACAATTCAGCTTTATAAAGACTCAATGACACAAATTCAGCTTTTAAAACATTGCCAGCGTAACACAAGCGCGCAGCTCCAATTGCGCTGCGTAAAGACGCACGGTTTTTCAGCACAGCTGATAAACTGTTATTGTACAACCTTGCCAACATGAAAATCAATGTGTACACGAGTTACAGTCCATTTAGGAGCGCGTAACGGGCCACCAGTTGTAGATGAACAGATGCTGGGATATATTCATCATTTAACGCGGGTTCCTCATTTTTCTGGACTGAATAAAACGTGCATTGAATTTAAGGAAATGCAAAGTGAGACGTCATTTATATTTGACCCATCAAAATGAATGCGGTCATTTATTTACAGAATCAAATTTAACATCAAACATTTACATTAATTTGGCAAATTATGAAAATAACAATATAAGCAATCAATCAGGAAAAATCATACGGCCATGATTTTTCCGTTGCTGCACCAAAGACATTTATGAAAACTGTACAACTATGATCTTTTACCCACATGAATGTGGGTGAGCATTTTACACAGACATTTCTAAATATCTGGAAGAATTTCTACTTGATAGAAAAGTTTAAAGATGGGAAGAAGTTTAGAGGGAGTTAAGATGGTATGTGAGGGAAATTAAGTGTTCACCAGAATCGACACTCTCCGGCTTTCTTCAGCTTTTCCTCACAGTACACTTAGGTGATGAAATCGGCTCCTTTACCTGGAGATGTCTCAGGTGAGATTCCGTTTAACGCACCCTTTCAGCGTCTCAGTAGGATGCTGTTACTCGTCCGAAGTAATGGCGAGGCTCTGTTGGACACATATTCACCTCAGTGGAAAATGTTATAATCCCATGGAACTCGGGAGAGCTTTGTTGTCATGTCAGGAACTCCAACAGCACTCCATCAGAACTCAGCAGAACTTGAGTAGACTCTCACCGAACTCTACGCTCTCAGAACTCTTAGAACTCCGACAACTCTCCAACTCTCTGAGTCTGTAACTCCGTGAGACTGTGAGTCTGTGTAGACCAGGAAGTACTGACATTTTAAAGACTCTTTCCCGGTTCACTTTTTGGGATTTTTCATTGGTCAGAAACGACCAGAAGGGGTGTGTTTTTGTGACGTAAGAGGTTAGAGACAGCGAGAATTGTTATGGGACAGCTCAGAAATGTTCTCACAGACCGAGAGGGTTTTGTTGTGGCGTGTTTAAGAAACAGGTGCAAAACATCTCTATTTACGTCTGAGAGGATTCTAAAACATGACAGTTTTAACATAACAACTTGTTTTTCGTTTGACTGTAACCTTGTAAACGCACACACTTGCTCATTCAAAAGCAGAAATCAGAAAAATGCATAATTACTCTGCAACAGCTTTTAACATGAGTTCTAACTTTTGCATGAGAATAAAAACCATTACTCAGTTAATAAAATTGATTAGTTCACTGCAACATCTAAAATGGTTTGAACTAAGACACTTTGATTATCAACATTTGTAAGATAGTAATGATAATAAAAAGAGAGTGTTCTTTTCACTTGAATCTTCAAGAAAGAAAGTCTCAGGATGGGTGAACCTGTATTTATGTATTCAAATACATGAAATGACAGCTTCTGTCCCACAAGGTTCTAAAGGTCAAGAGTTTTGACCTTAGACTGGGTTTCGACGTAGGCCTAGTCCACTACATCAGCATAACAATGGAAATTTATCCCATGCTGTTTAATAACTTTACCTAATGGAAGCATATATAAAGTAAAGAGTATTGGCCCAAGCACTGAGCCCTGAGGAACTCCATGACTAACTTTGGTGTATGAAGATTTATTATTTTTTATATATTACACTACCGTTGATATATATATATATATATATATATATATATATATATAT
>NW_023624264.1:0-3886 GCF_014905685.2 Nematolebias whitei | reverse complement strand
ACCTCCAGATGCAGGAAGAGGGCCACCTGCATCATGAAGGACCCCACTCACCCAGCACACACACTTTTTGCCCCACTCCCCTCAGGAAGGAGGTTAAGGAGCATTAAGTGTAGAACCACTAGACTGAGGAACAGCTTCTACCCTGAGGCTGTTAGACTCATGAATCTCTAACTAGAATAATCACTGTGAAAAACCATATCATGTTGCTGCTGATCTGTTTCATGTTGCTGCTGATCTGTTTCAATGTTGATGTGTTCATGCGTGCACATCTGCTCACAGACTCATGTTCATGTTTGTGCTGATGTTCAATGTTTTATGTTATGAGTGCTTAGTGTATATTTAGTTGATGTTTTTCTTAGTTCATATCTTAGATGTTATTACTGTTTTTCTTATACATTTTATTGTTGGATGTAACTGGGACCCTGCGTACATAATTTCGCTCCACCACATGTACCACATGAGGTGCGAATGACAATAAAGAAACTCTGACTCTGACTCTGACTGACATTTAACATTCAATGCACGATAGAACTCAGTCCAGAAAAATGAAAGAATCCGTTTAATTTATGAATAATATCGACAGATATATGTTCATTACATTCTGGTGGCCCGTACGGGGATCATAAAATGGACTGTTATTCGTGTAACAATTGAATTTATCATGTTGGCATATCTGATCTTAACTGAAATTAGCTTAAAAGTGCAGATTGCTGTGTGAAACGCAGCGTTTTGCATCTGTGGGGTTCAGAGAAATTTCACAGTTGTGGTGTTTTTAGAGCTGAAAATAATGTCAATGTGTTTCATTTTAAAGCTGAAATGTACATCTGTTATGTGACAGAGCTAATAAGCTGTGAGAAACGTGGATTCTGTTTAACAAGAAGGGGGTTCGGCTCAGACCCGGTTCGCTCGCTCGGTTCTGATAAGTTAGAACGAGTTGTTTTAAATGGTTGGAGAGACGTTTTTAAAAACTGAGCGCCATCTCAGTACGCTTTTGAGAGTTTATTCGTCACATTTTTAACAGAACATTGTGCATTTTGACAGCTTTAATGACGAAAGTTGACCGGACTTTGTTCAGGCTAAATGCTAACACGCTAGCTGAAATAACGAGCGTCATTGGTCGAAAGCCGCTGTTTGAAACGCCCTGATTCGCTGGAGAGACGAGTGACGTGTCTGTCGTCACTTCCTCTGATGTCAGGTTGTAAAACCCACACCCGCTGCTGCTCTGTCATTGGTTGATTCAGTCACGTGACCCCGGAAATGAGTCTCGGTTCAACTGAAGCCTTTTCTGTGCTTAAAATCACTACATGTGGCATACTACATGTACCCAAAACTCATGTTTCATGCAAAAAAGTCGTGCTTGTTGAAACAACGCCACGTTTTAGCTTTAAATCCGTTCAGAAATGTTGATTTGACCCAAGTTTCGCTGATGCTAATGTTAAGCTAAGCGGCTAACAACCGGATGTCAACAGAACGATCCAGGAAGTTGTCATAGACTCCTGCTGGTACAAATAAGCTTACACCGCCACCTGCTGTTGAAAGAGGAGTATAACAGTTTTCCTGAAGGGGAGACTGATAATTCCTCATTTGTTTTTCTTTTTCTTTTTGTTAACACAACCTGGTTTATGAGTACCTGTTAAAATAGCGAATTTCTGGGATAAAACTGCTTAAAAAGCGTTTGAAAAACTAAAGTTGCTGTGAAACTTTTAGAAAAATTGCAGGTTTATTTAATGTTAAGTGCTTTAGAGTAAATATTACTGAGAAGCCTGGTTCTTGTACCTGTTTGATTTAAGCACATTAAGTAACACTGCCAGAAAGGAGGCATTTACTTAAAAATATTCATGAATTGGGGTAAAACCTACGAATAGGTGCCCATCCATTTGAAGAAGTGGCTTACACAGTACTGTTGAGTGAACCCAGAGCTAATAAGTGTGTGAAACTCACGTGCCACTTGAATACAAATATTTACCTGTTAAAATAATCTGAAGTTGGCAACTGTTTAACCAGATAATTGCTGAACAGTGAATAACCATGGCAGGTGTGATAGAAAATAATTTTGATCCTTGTGAGATGAAGGACTGTTTAGAGGGAGCGTTGACGCTGCTCACAGACTCCTTACATCCATATGGTGAACAGGTGGACAGCATGAACTCAAAAGAGTTATTGGACGAGCTGAAGGTGGTTGCAGAGAGTGTGACCTCTACAGATATAACAAAGTCAAGTTATAATCTGCTGGCTAAATTGGTGCTTTTATTGAAAGCAACATTCTATGCTACGGTAAAAAAAAGCTGACGACCTTGAAATAAGGTTAAACAGCGAAAATGAGGTGTTCAGGAAATTGAAGAACGCTTCCTTCAATTTAAAAGTGAACAAGAGGCCCTCACTAAGAAACATCGTGAACAGATGTCTCAGTCACAGCAAGACGCACGTGCAGAAATTGATTCACTGAACAGCCAAGTACAGTCACTGAATGCATCACTCACTGAAGCCAGGGATGCTAAAGAACTGTTTTCCACAGCATACTTTGCATTAAGACGGGATCACGACGAGACAATGTCACAAGTGTCCCGCTGCAAAACTGAGATAGACGTGCTTAAAACACAACTTTGCCATGCAGAACGAAAATATGGTGAGAGGCATGGACAGAATGTGGGAACACACTGGGCTTCAGACCCACATCTCCTTACATCACACACACCTCCACCCTTACCTAAAGTGGCAGGGACAGACCTGAACAGGTCTCCCCTACCAAGCAGGCAAGAGAGACCATTGCCAGTTCCTCTTTCAATAGATGATCTTCAAAAACTCTCAAAATATGTACAACGCTTTGTACCTGGTCCAATGGGTTCAACTGGAACAAAAGCGTACCTGAATGACCTTGAATTCAGACTGAGTGGTTATCCTAATGCTACGGTTGAGGATAAAATCAGTCTGATAAGGCTCACTTCGGACAGAGAGGTGTTCACCTTCATCGAGCATCAACCTGATGCCACGAGAAGGGATTACAACCTTCTGTGTGAAGCTTTGATCAGGGAGTACGACCCCTGCACGGGACCTGCTGGTTTCCCAGCTGCTGACAAGGTCATGCAAGGCAAGCATGAACATCCAAAGGTTTATTACAAAAGAATCTTCCAAGCTTATTTTGGTTACAGAAATGAAACCGGAATGGAGGAAGAAGAAGGTTTTAAATTTGTTTTCAGCAAAAATCTCCACACTGACATTAAATTGTCAGTACAAATGATGGCAAATTTCAAAGAAAAATCCATCAATGAGATTAAACAGTGTGCTGTGAATGTGTTTGAGGCATGTTCTCATGCTAAGACGCCCCTAGAGGTGTTTCCTGGTGTAAAGGTTAAACCCCACTCGCTAGAATTGGAAGGACGGCGTGCATCGCCTCCTACTCCTAAGAAAGGCGAGAAAAAGCAGTCTTTTCAAACTAACAAACCGCGTCGTGAAGGTGCACGCTGGGACAAAAAAGCTCCTCTTTCAGAGGATGAACGTGATTATCGTAAATGGGGTGTGCGTAGGACGCAAAGATATGGGAACAGCGATGACCCATATTATCAGGGGAAGTCCGAAAAGGAACCCCCAAAAGACGTACCTAACAGTCCCCCACCTCGGATGAAACGAACCGAGGCGAAAAAATCACAAAGGTTCCAGAAACAAGGCCCTACACCTCTGAGCTCGGAAGAGACAGAGAAACTACGCAGGTTGTTAGAAACTTTGAAACACACTGACACGGGAAACCAACCTGGAGCACTATGCAGTGATGTAATCACTATTACATCTGAGGGCGCGAATGACAACATCACAGATGTCGGTGGAACACACCAAGACATTGTTGTTGTTGCCTCCAACAACCCCTCATCGGAAGAAGGGGGTAAACTCA
>NW_023624263.1:0-3887 GCF_014905685.2 Nematolebias whitei | reverse complement strand
GGGCCTGTCTATGGGTAAGACACCATAGGTTTGAGGTCCTTGGTCGACATCATCGGTTGAGAAAAGGGCTATGGCCTGTGTTGGTTTTGTGAACCATACTGGCCCAGCTTCTTGACTCAGTACCAGATTATCTGGGAGTCCTCCCAGAAATGGAACGCCTAGTTCAAAATCATGAAAGTCAGTGGAGATCAACCATCCTAGCATAGTGTTTTTTGGGATCAGCACCTCATCCATGCCTGTGTTACACACTGCAATAGATGTGGTCCTGGAGTCAAGGCTCACTTGGTTCGTGGCTTCCACGGACAGTCCCAAGTTGAAAAATGCAGGAGAGGGTTGAAAATATGCCTGTTTATGGCTAATAGCTTGTCCAGCTATGATGTGGATTCGCACCATTAGGTTAGTCACCTGAGGTGGTACTGTGGTGGTTTGGTTGCTAGCAACCTGGCAGGCCTCTGGAATGGTCTGCCCAGCCTTAAGATTTGCTGTGTCTAGCACAGGAGGATCCTTTGTGACTGGTTTTAGGGACCACAGCACCTTGTTGGTGTCCACGCGGACACCCAACCTTACCATTATGTCAGAGCCTATGTAGGATGCATGTGGTAAGTTTTGGATAACGAGAAATGGGTGAACCAGTTCTCGTTGGTTCCAGTTCAGTTTTAGGTTAATGACTCCTTCTGCGGTCATTACCTGTGAACTATTGGGAACTAATGGAAAGCGGAAAGCTTTTTTAATTAGTTCTAGACCAACGTGTTTGTGAACCAAGGTTTCGTAGAAAGCTCGGTTAATTGCTGATTTATCTGTCCACAGAGACAGAACAGCATCGTTGGTGTGGGACCCTTGGATCTCTACACCTTTAACTACCAGTGGTAGGTAGTGTTTGGTGGACTCTGACTACTCCAGCTCACAGAGGAGGCTGTCTTGCTGAGTCAGAGTTTGGACCACTTGGTGGGTCTCTTTGGTTTCACATGATGTCAGAGGAGTACTCACCGGGCTCGTGTCCTCGGCTGAGGAGTCCTTTGTGCCTTCCGCGGTACCTGCTGTTGGGCAGTCTGTGTCACACTCCGGAGGCGTTTCTATTGGCAGTGGTTTGCTCACTGTTGTCCACATTGTTTGATCACCATAATCTATAATCGCGTTGAAGCGATTTATAAAATCCTGGCCAACCAAAAATGGGAATGAGTCAACACGAGACACGTGTACTGGGTGGTACAGTGTCATATTGCCAATCTGCATGTGAACCATTGCTATAGCTGTCAGGGTTGTTTTCTTCTCTGAGAGACCCTGCATTTCTATAGCACAATCAGATAGAGGTATTATCCTGTTTTTCTCGGCTGCGGCTGTCCTCAGCTCCTCGAACAGTTTAGCTGACATAATTGTTATGTCTGCTCCACCGTCCAGAAGTGCTTCGTGTGTGAGGACACCTTCGAGTGTTACTGACAGGTACGCCTTTTTGGCGGCCCCCTTTCTGATAAAGTTACACAAAAACCTCTTGGGTTTTTTCTGACGCTTCTTCATGCGTTCAGAAATGCTTGTGTAATCTTGGTTTGTCTGAACCGTCAGCACAGCTGTAGCTGTTTCTGCGTGTTCAGTTTGCGATGACTCGTCATCGTTTGTGTGTGTGTTTACCCCCCCTTCATCCGATGAGGGGTTGTTTGAGGCAACAACAGCAATGTCTTGGTGTATTTCACCGACATCTGTAGTGTTGTCATTCGCGCCCAGGGATGTAGTAGTGATTATTTCACTGCATAGTGCTTTTGGTCGGCTTCCCTTGTCAGTGTGTTTCAAATCTTCTAACATTTCGCGCAATTTTTCTGTCTCTTCCGAGCTCAGAGGTGTAGGGCCTTTTTTCTGGAACTTTTGTGATTTTTTCGCCTCGGGACGTTTCGTCCGAGGTGGGAGGCGGCTAGGTACGTCTTTTTGGGGTTCCTTTCTGGACGTCCCCTGATAATATGGGTCCTCTCGGTTCCCATATTTTTGCGTCCTCCGCTGGTCCCATTTACGATAATCACGTTCGTCCTCTGAAGGAGGAGCCTTTTTGTCCCAGCGTGCACCTTCATGATGCGGTTTGTTAGTTTGAAAATACTGCCTTTTCTCGCCTTTTTTAGGAGGAGGTGGCGATGAACGCCTTCCTTCCAATTCTAGGGAGTGGGGTTTAACCTTTACACCAGGAAACACTTCTATGGGCGTCTTAGCATGAGAACGTGCCTCAAACACATTCACAGCGCACTGTTTAATCTCACTGATGGATTTTTCTCTGAAATTTGCCATCATTTGCACTGACGTTTGTATGTCAGTGTGGAGATTTTTGCTGAAAACAAATTTAAAACCTTCTTCTTCCTCCATCCCGGTTTCATTTCTGTTACCAAAATAAGCTTGGAAGATTCTTTTGTAATAAACTTTTGGATGTTCAGCTTTACCCTGCGTGACCTTTTCTGCGGCTGGGTATCCAGCTGGTCCTGTGCAGGAGTCGTACTCTCTGATCAAAGCTTCACACAGAAGGTTGTAATCCTTTCTCGTTGCATCAGGTAGACGCTCGATGAAGGTAAACACCTCTCTGTCCGAAGTGAGCCGTATCAGACTGATCTTATCCTCTACCGTAGCATTAGGATAAGATCTCAATCTGAACTCCAGATCTCTGAGGTACGCTTTTGTTCCAGATGAGCCCATCGGTCCAGGTACAAAGCGTTGTACATATTTTGAGATTTTTTGCAAATCATCCATTGAAGGAGTAGATATCAATGGTCTCACATGCGTGGTCGGTAGTGGGGGTGTTACTCTGCCCGTTTGTGTAGGTGTTTGGATGGGTCTAAAAGCACCGGGTGAGTAAAAAGGTCGTTGAGGTTTTGGTGTATTATCCCGACTCTGTTCAGGGTCTGGTTTGGATTCCAGACCACCTTGCCCCTTTTCATTACCTTTATCTGTTGCTGCTTTTAGTTTCTCCTCACATTTTTTTAAATGTTCCTGGGACGTTTGGTAATCACTTTGTAAACGCATATGTAGCTGTTGTAAATTGTGTTCATCTATTCTGCATTCTTCCAGATCCATTTTTGCGAGCTGCAACTCTTTTTGTAGCTGGTCATTGTCTGAGCACGCAGCTTGGTATTGACGGTCTTTTTCACTAATCTTCTCATAAGATTGTGTTTGTAATAACGCCTGCATCTCTGAGAGCTCCCTCTCATGTGTTTCAGACATCCAGACAAGGCGTTCCGACCGTTCATCCAATTCTGCTTTTAGAAGCAGAGAGATTTTTGCTAACCGTTCCTGGCTATGCTTTTTACTCTCTGTGACTAATGTTCCTGCTGCCAGACTTTTCAGCTCTTCATTTCTTTGAATTTCATCGAGTTGTTCTAATTGCTGTATTTGCGTGCCAATAAGTGGAGTTGTTAAAATATGTAAGGCCCCCAAAATGATATCATCATTTGGTTGGGGGTCGAAAGGATGCTCTTCTTCTTCTTCGCTTGCCATTTTTCCTCTATTTAAAAATTAAATAGGAGAATTTAATGTTTTAGGTTTTTTCAAAATAAATAAAATCAGAAAAATCTCTTTGTCTGATATATTTACTCTTATTTAGTGATTTATCAATTAAACGTGCGTTATCTTTTAGCAAATGAGTAAACTTTTTCAACTCTGTGAATATTTGAACTGTATCTTTTAAAAGTTTCTAATTTTTCATTTTGTACCTCCTGTTTGAGGTTTTCAGTGAATGAAAATGTCCTGGTAAATGCCTTTTTTTTGCATAAATACCTTAATAACTTTCTAAATGCAAGATAACAGTGATTATTCAGCTTTGAGGAACGTTTATTAACTCAAAAATGCCTTTAAAAAGAAAATACGTTTAATTTCACTAAAATAACCTAAAAAGCGAAGTGAAACCTGTGATCTCAAGT
>NW_023624262.1:0-3888 GCF_014905685.2 Nematolebias whitei | reverse complement strand
TATATATATATATATATATATATATATGTATATGTATATATGTATATGTATATACAGTATATATATCTATTAGGCAAAGTTATAAAACAGCTTTGTTATGCTGATGATACACAATTATATTTGTCCATTAAACCCAATGAATCCAATCATCTACTTGGACTACAAGCATGTCTTAAATACATAAAAACCTGGATGACCCTAAATTTTCTGTTTTTAAACTCAGACAAGACTGAGGTTTTAGTTTTTGGACCTGAGCATTTTAGGATTACATTTTTCAGTCTTTCGCCCTCCTTGGATGGCATTAATCCAGCCTCCAACTCTAATGTTAAAAATCTTGGTGTTATTTTTGTTCAGCACACATCTTTTAACCGCCACATTAAAAACATTACTAGAACCACCTTCTTCCACCTGCGTAATATCACTAAAATTAGAAACATCTAATCTAAAAAATAAATAAATAACTTGTTCATGCATTTGTTATGTCTAGACTGGATTATTGCAATGGTTTATTATCTGGGTGTCCAAGTACTTCTCTAAAAAGTCTTCAGTTGATCCAAAATGCTGCTGCCAGAGTCTTAACTGGAGTTAGTAGGAGAGATCATATCTCTCCCGTTTTAGCTTCTCTCCATTGGCTCCGTCAAGTCCAGAATTGAATTCAAAATTTTACTTCTAACCTAAAAAAGCTCTCAACAACCTAGCTCCATCTTATATTACAGATCTTATTGTTCCATATTTTCCTTATGGAGCACTTCACTCTCAGATTGCAGGCTTACTAGAGTTTCCAAAAGCAGAATGGGAGGAAGATCTTTCAGTTATCAGGCTCCTCTCTTGTAGAACCAACTTCCAGTTTCTGTCCATGAGGCTGATACGTTGTCCAGTTTTAAGACTGGGCTTAAGACTTTCTTTTTGATAAATCCTATAGTTAGGGTTGGCTTGTTATGCTGCCATAGGCTTAGACTACTGGAGGACACATTGACCTCATTTCCTTAAATTATTTGTTAAAATTGAATAGTTTTCATTTGATGCTATTTCTATTTTAACATGTGATTGTTGACCTGCCATTGTGTATCTGTTCCTACCAAACCCAGCTGGTTGAAGCAGATGGCTGCTTGTCCTGAGCCTGGTTCTGCTAAAGGTTTCTCCCTCATGAGGGAGTTTTTCCTCTCCACTGTCGCCTTCATGTTTGCTCAAGATGAGAGTTTGTGATGAGTTAAATTCCAAGCCGTCTGCTCCTCAGATAAATAATGTTAATTTTTTTTTTTTTTTATGAATGTTTCTGTCCAGTGTCCTGAGATGACTTCTATTGTGACTTGTGCTATATAAATAAAGTAATTTGAATTGAATTAAAATAAACAACTACTTACCACTACTATTCCTACTTTGCTGTTTTTCACTTATTGTCGGGGGGAGGGTATGGAAACCCCTGCGATAAACTAGGGCCTACTGTACTTTAGTGTACATCGAGATACTTTTGACACATGTTGTAAATTCCCTCTATGTATATTTGTATGTTTTTGTGTTCAGTCATTTTACATACTTGTTGTGGAAAAAGCTCTTTAGTTGCGAAATGTTTCATCGTTTTTATTCGTTTTTATTTTTTTAACGCAACTTTTTTCCTCTTGTTGGTTCCAGCAAGCATTACATCATAAACTGTTCCTCCTTCTTTATTTCTACGTGATATGATTATTATTGGCAGGAAGATAAGCAGTAATTCTTGCAGGAAGTGCCTCAAGCTTTACTGTAATTGCTACAGCTAACTGCTGCTGCTATTTGCAGTTGCAAGTATCGACTATGGAAACAACTTTTAAATGTGAAAGGGACAACAAAGTAAAGATTTATGTGATAGTATTTGAATGTTCTGCTATGAAGCTTTTAAGAATGGAGATTTTTTTTTAGACAACAGCCATTCACTTTTGTTTTGGCCTCACTCAGACTAGCCATTAGCTCATCAGTTCTGTCAGATCTGAACTCTTATTTATTTATATAAAAAAGTTAACTACCATGGGTAAAATGGCAATTGTTCAAAACCCATCAACATACGATCGCTCAAAATACAGAAACTAATGTTTTGGCAGAGTAAATGACAACCAGACACTATAAGTATGGACATATGTTCGAACAGATTTATATATATATATTTAAAACTTATGTTTGGATGGATCTGTTCAGGGTGTAGCCTGCCTGTTGTCTTATGAAAGCCGAAATAGGCTCATGGTGTTGTGCAACAATGACCGGGATAAAACAGGTGCTAGAAATGGATGGACGGATAGATACATGAATGGAAATCACTGTTTAACCTCCTTTTTTTCCACTGACGCTCAAAATGACAATAAAATGGCATAAGAATTGCAGCGTGTGTCAATGCCACCGGCAACAAGGTCAACCGGGAGATAACATTTTATGAGCATTTATAGGGGTTAGAGTTTATTACCTTGTAGAAAACTAAAAAAAAAACAAAAAAAAAAACAACAACAACAAAAAAAAACAATACATCATATGAGATGCTTTAGAATGCATGTTTTCAGTAGTGCCAATTGAACTTTATTTTAGTTTGCGCTATATACTTGCTCATGCTTTGATTGCGTTATTTCACATTACACAATGTCCTTAAATCGCGTTTGGTCCACCCTGTTTTACTGCTCACACTCATATAACCCACATAATACCTGAAGGAAGGTTTCAAACATCTTTAAAGAAAATCTTTATGTATTCTCATTAATATCACATTAAGGCTTGTGTGGTGTGAAAACTTATTTGTGTTTCATTTGACCTATTAAAAAAATCAGCTTGATATTTTTTCCTTAGATTGACAACACGTGAAACTGCTGTAAAAACATAAAATGACTGACTAGGAATGCAATCTGTGTTCCTCCTGTTTATTATTAACCCGTTTCTGTAACTTATAAAGTCAAAAGGGAAAACAACCATCAGAAAAGGTGCTAAAAAACCATGGCAACCAAGAAAACTATTTTTATTGTGTTATGCTTTTAACACAAATTTTCCAAACCTGATAAAAACTTCAAAGCATGAGGGTCTAAACATGCGTGATGTTCATCAGTTTTATAATTTCAACCTTTTGTAAATGTCTATGCTGTTTTATACAGCTTCCTTCTTATTTACACAATTGAAGTTGCTTGAGTTTTGCCAAATAATAGAACAGAAAGTTTTGATTTTATCTGACATAAAGCTCTTCATAGAATAATTAAAAAAAACTTCCACTCAGATGATTTAACTGTATCATACATTGTTTTGATTGTCTCTTGATTAAATATAAAATCAGAGTCAGAGAGATTTATTTGTCATTCACATCTCATGTGGTACATGTGGTGGAACGAAATTATGTACACAGGGTCCCAGCTACATCCCACAATAAAATGTAAAAGAAAAACAGTAATACGATCTAAGATATGAACCAAGAAAAACATCAGCTGAATAATACACTAAGCACTAACAGCATAAAAACTTTAGGTCAAACAGCAGCATGAACATGAGTGTGTGTGAGCAGATGAGCACACATGAACACATCAACATGAAACAGATCAGCAGCAACATGATGTGATTTTTTTCACAGTGATTATTCTGGTTAGAGATTCACGAGTCTAACCGCCTCAGGGTAGAAGCTGTTCCTCAGTCTAGTGGTTCTACACTTAATGCTCCTCAACCTCCTTCCTGAGGGGAGCGGGGCAAAAAGTGTGTGTGCTGGGTGAGTGGGGTCCTTCATGATGCAGGTGGCTCTCTTCCTGCATCTAGAGGTGTAAATGTCTGTGACAGTGGGTAGGCTGACTCCAACAGACTTCTGTGCAACCTTCACCACTCTCTGCAAAGCTTTTCATTCTGCAGCTGTGCAGCCTCCATGCCACACGTTGATGCTGGAGCACAGGATGCTCT
>NW_023624261.1:357-3890 GCF_014905685.2 Nematolebias whitei | reverse complement strand
AAAAAAACGAAGTCCAGATGACATGATTCAACCTTTTTTGTTGTTATATACCTGGATGACTGAGAAAACAAACTTTGTGTTTTTGGAACCATTAGTGAAAAGGCCAGCCTTCAGGGGTATCTGAGGCAGGCTTGGAACACAAGAGTCAGGGTGGCTTCTGGGTAATACCAGATGGCTAGGCCTCAGACTGACGAAGCCTCTTGGATGAGGGGCGAAACGTTTCTTTTTAACAAAAAAACGAAGTCCAGATGACATGATTCAACCTTTTTTGTTGTTAGTAGTTGAAGAGTTAAATATCTGCCAACTCTTGGCTGGAGCGGGGGATTTAGACTCATGAAAAACAGAGGTTTCGAATTAAATGGGTTTGTGATCTGAAACAATAGCATCCCCAATTTCCAGATTAACCACAGATAAACCATGAGTCAGAACTAAAACAAGTGTATGGCCATGTTGATGAGTTTGTAACGCTAATTAAGGCTAGGCGCCTGACTATGGCCAGTATAGTTATAGGCAATCAGAAAGGTTCGGCTGAGGAGCTCGTGTGTGTGAATAAAACACCGTCAGACAGAAAGTAAAGTTAACTTATTGTTTTTAAAGTTGTACATTTATGTAGATTTAGTTAGATATCTTATAATAATAATAATAATAATAATAATAATTTCCAATAAACATAAGCAAATAAACACAAGGAAAAAACTCAAAACAATAGCAGGAAAGAATAAATAAACCCCAATGACACCCAAGAGTTTTTTTTTCTATTTTCCTTAAGTCCGTTCTGGAGTCTAGAGTGACTATTGTCCATCAATCAATACTCCACAGTTTTAAATCCATGATCCAGGGCA
The DNA here is from genome assembly GCF_014905685.2 of Nematolebias whitei. Lineage (NCBI taxonomy): Eukaryota > Metazoa > Chordata > Actinopteri > Cyprinodontiformes > Rivulidae > Nematolebias > Nematolebias whitei. The sequence goes on along the minus strand of NW_023624261.1, from coordinate 3,048 downwards.
ATATGTCCAGGAAATATAGTTGGTGTGATTCAGTCCTACCGCGAAGCTGCGGTGATCTGGTAGTTCGCCATCCTGGGTGGGAACAGGGGGTAAAAAAAAAACCTGACCTAGACAAGGTCATAAATAAAACAAAAATTAGCATTTACATTTGAACAGGGTTAAACTGTTAAAAAAATATATTAAACATTCATAAAAGAACAAATAGCTATATTCCATCAAGCATTTCTCAAGAAACATTTGAATTAATTTCAAATTAAAGATTACATTACTGTTACAGTACAGTTACAGATCAAAGTTAAAGTGCACTTTCAAGTAGTATCTAAGTTTAATTGACATCAGAGTCAATTAAACTTAATTGACTTCAATATTTTTTCAATAAACAGTTAATTGTTTTTCTTTTTTTTTCTTTAGTTTTGTTGCGCAACTCCACAGGAATTAACCAGTTCCAGAGTTCCATCGGCCGTCACCAAAATCAAGAAAAAGTAACTAAAACTATCCTAAAAGGACAAAATTACAAAAATCAAAGGGCTTATTTAATACTTTGAGGGTATGTCTTCTATTCGGCCACAAAAGTAACAAAAAGAGAATGATCTTTTAGTTAATAAGACCATTTTTGAGTCACAAAATACATAGATTGAGTGGGCGTGTCGCCACCGCATTTCTATTATATTAAAAAACAAAGTACGTAAAATGAACGACTCACCGTCGAGTGGTTGCCAGTTAACACCCAATTTAAGCTCTCGGTCGTGTTAATTTGGCCCGATCCAGCCGTATTCTCCCGTGTGTTTGGAAGACGCCAAGCTCACGCATCTAGCCACAGTGACAGCAGCAATAGCAGTGGAGGGGGTCCGAGTTCACCTCTCACCCGGAACTTATAGTGTGGCATCAGTTTGACCCGCCAAAATAAAATACGGGTTAATTATCTTGTGCAGGTTACACTCTCCCCTCCTGATCCCATGTACGTCCTCGTACATGCACCAGGCTGGCAGAAAATAGGTGGCTGGCTGGGGTTCGGGTCTATCAACTGTTCTTCATCTTCTTGGAGGGCGAAGGAGAAAGCAGAACTCAAACCATGGAGCAAAGTCTGGATGCTCTTCAATAATGGTTTGCCAGGTTTAGCATACTGTAGCCGATCAGGTGGATTTCTTGTGCGGCTAGAACGTCTTAGGGGTTGGTCTTCAGTCTCTAAAGATACTGTTTCCAATGGTGAGTGAGGTTCTTCAGCATAGCTGGAAATGTCTGGCATGTCAGGCTCTTGCGTATCAAATCCTGCATTGTCAGACTCTGGAGTCTCAGGATCTGGAAAGAGACTTCCTTCAACTCTGGAGACCTCTGCAGGATTAATTTGTTCAGAGTCAATTTCAAGTTCCTCACTGTCCATTGTTAGTTGTTCCTCTTTAACAGTTGTGGGTTCCCCTTCCACAGGTTTAGAGTCATCTTCCTCAGCATCCCCATCTTCTTCAGCAACAAATACTGGAAGTTGTGGTACAGGAACAGACTGCTCGACAGGAGGTACAGTAGGTCAATGTCAATTGTAAATTTGACAGGTTCAAAAGATGATGGAATGCGCAGAAGTAGATCGATTAGTTCATCCTCTGATTGATTCTCTTCATCATCATCAGATATTGAAGGAGACACAGGAGATGTCTTTTTATCTCTGGTAGGTATTTCTTTCTCAGGAACAGGTAAATACCCACATGGCAATAAAAGGTCTCGATGCAGGGTTCTTAGTGGTCTGTTCTGGCCTTCTGGTCTGACTATGTACACAGGAAGAGTGCCGGCTTTCTTCACAACAATATACACAGACGACTCCCACCTATCTGCAAGCTTGTGTTTGCCTCTTATCCGTACGTTCCTCACCAAAACTCTGTCTCCAATGTCAAGTTCTGATGCCGTAACTTTCCGGTCAAATCGGATTTTGTTACGTTACATCACCTTAGCTGAGTTTCTACTGGCCAGTTTGTAACTGTCCTCCAGGTGGGACTTTAACTTCTGCACATATTGGGTGTGGGAGGTAAATCCATCTTTATTTAATGGCAGTCCAAAGGCTAAGTCCACTGGTAGGCGAGGTTGGCGTCCGAACATCAGCTCATATGGTGAGTATCCAGTAACATCATTTTTTGTGCAGTTGTAAGCATGCACTAGTGGTTTAACAAAGTCTCTCCAATGAGTTTTTTCCTTTTCAGTTAATGTTCCCAGCATGTCCAGCAGAGTTCGATTAAAACGTTCAATGGGATTTCCTCTTGGATGGTATGGAGTGGTTCTTACTTTGTGGATGTTGGCCATTTTGCAGAGCTCTCGAACGGTTCGTGATTCAAAATCTGAGCCCTGATCACTGTGCAACTTTTCCGGAATGCCGTAATGCACAAGGAAATTGTCCCACAAACACTTGGCAACAGTCCTAGCTTTTTGGTTTAGGGTTGGCACAGCAATGGCATACTTTGTGAAGTGGTCTGTTATGACGAGTATGTCTTTGACTCTGCAATCCTGTTCTACAGAGAGGAAATCCATCCATCCATCCATCCATCCATCCATTTTCTTTACCCGTTTGTTCCATTTTGGGTCACGGGGGTCACTGGTGCCCATGTCCAGCAATCACTGTGCGAGGGGCGGGGTACACCCTGGACGGGTCGCAAGTCCATCGCAGGGCCACATAGACACAAACAACCATTCACTCTCTCACTCACACCT
>NW_023624261.1:0-257 GCF_014905685.2 Nematolebias whitei | reverse complement strand
GGTTGCAAGTCCATCACAGGGCCACATAGAGACAAACGAGACAAACAACCATTCACTCTCTCACTCACACCTAGGGACAATTTAGAGTTACCAATCAGCCTAACATGCATGTTTTTGGTCTGTGGGAGGAAACCGGAGTACCCGGAGAAAACCCACGCATGCACGGAGAGAACATGCAAACTCCACCCAGAAAGGCCCCTGGACCGGGGTTTGAACCAAGGACCTGCTCGCTGAGAGGCAGCAGCTCTACCAGTTGC
>NW_023624260.1:0-3891 GCF_014905685.2 Nematolebias whitei | reverse complement strand
GATTCCATTCATTTGATGGGTCAAAGATAAATAACGTCTCTCGTTACATTTTGTGTTAAATTCAATGCACGGCATTACACAGTCAGAAAAATGAAGAACTCGTGAAAAGTATGCATAAATATATACACATATATTTGTCATACTATAAGTGACACGTACCTCACGTGACTCACTACAACTGGTGGCCCGTACGAATTTCATGAATGACTGTTAAATCCGTGTGTAAATTGATTTTACGTGTTGGCATGGTGAAAGAGTAACAGCTGATGAGCTGTAAAGTTTACGCAGCGGCTGAGCTGCGCGCTTGGAGCTGCACTCTGCAACTAAACGCTGCATGTTTAAGCGTTGGGCTGGCAATGTTTTAAAAGCTGAAATTGTGTCATAAGTCTTGTGTAAGCTGAAATGGTACGTCTGTTATGTGTAACTAAGAGCTAATGAGCTGTGGAAGACGTTATTCTGTCTAAAAAGTACGAGGTTCTGCTTTAAGACCCGGCTGTGACCAGTTCGGTTCTGTTCAGTTTGAACGAGTATTTTGAACAGATGGATAAACGTTTTAAAAGCTGAGTGCCATCTCAGAACACAGTTAGAAGTTGTTTCGTTACAATTTTTAGCAGAAAAAGTGCATTTTGATGGTTTAAAAGACGAAAAAGTGACGAACTATTTTACGCTAATCTAACTTGCTAGTTGGAGAACACGCTTCCTGATTGGTTGAATTCGCTGTTGTGGAGCGCTTTCATTGGTTGAAGGTTTGACTGACGTGGCTACGTCACTTCCTCTCACCCTACGCTGCTGCCATTGGTGATTTCAGTCACGTGACCCGGATATGAAATTCATTTTCATAGGGAAATAAAATCTGCTTTTTAAAGCTGAAAAGTAACTTTTAATGTGGTTTTGACACGCTGGTTAAGTGCTTCGAAGCCTGCTTGCTGAAATTCTGCCACGTTACAGTTTAAAATTCGCCAAAAAACGATGTTTTTAAACAAAGCTAGCGATGCTAATTTTAAGCTAACAAGCTAACGACCGGAGCTTAAAACTATGCCTAAAATCACTAAATGAAGCTACTATCAGTCCCAAACACTCATGTTCAAGCTATAAAGTCTGATTGCAAAAACTTTTGCCACGTTTGTGTAAAAAATCCGTTCAGAAATGTTGATTTTGACCGAGTTTAGCCGAAGCTAACTTCAAGCTAAGCGGCTAACAACAGGATGTCAACCGAACGCCACAGGAAGTTATAGCACCCCTAGTGGACAACACAAAAAGTGACGGAGTTATAATTGTTGAGGAAATACTGACATCTCCTGGCGAGACGTGAGATCACAGATTTCACTTCGTTTTTTAGGTAAAGAGTGAAATTAAACGTCTTTTTATTTTTCTGTAAGGCAAATTCTGAGTTAACAAACTTCCTCAAAGCTGAATAAAACACTGTTATCTTACATTTTAAAAAGTAATAGGTATTTATGCAAAGAAGCATTCACCAAAAAGTTTATTTCACTGTTAATCCTTTAAAAATAAGGTACAAAAATAAACATTAACTTTTTAAAACAGATACAGTTACAAATATTCACAGAGTTGAACAGTTTACTCATTTTGCTTGAAGGATAATACACGTTTAATTGCAAAATCACTAAATAAGAGTAAATTTATCAGGAAAAAGAGATTTTCTGTTTAATTTACCACCTAAATAAAATATCTCTCTATTTAATTTTAAATAGAAGCTATACAGGAGCAAAGACAGTTTTTCTGAAGAAAGACTGAGTATTCCTCATCATCAAATTCTTTTCTCTTTTCACCCACCTGGGTTGATGAGTAACTGTTTAAAATAGCAAATTTCTGGAACAGAACGGTTTAAAATATGTTTTAAACTAATATTGCTGTGAGACTAAAAGAAAATTTGCAGGTTTATAAAAAATTCAGTGTTTTAGAGTAAATACACTAAAAACAGCTTGGTACTCTAGTATCTGTGGAAAATAAGCACAAAAAGTAACACTGCTGAAAGAGCATTTACTTAAATATTCATGAATTGGGGTAAAACCTGAGAAAGGTACCCACATTTGAATAAAGTTGACTTATAACAGTACTTCTGTGTAAACCCAAAGCTAAAATAAGTGTGAAAACTCATTGACTTGAATACAAATATTTACCTGTAAAATATCTAAAGCTTGCAACTGTTCAAACAGATAAATTGCTACACAGTGAAAACATGGCAGGTGTGTTAGAAAAAGATTTTGACACAAAAGGAATTGCGGACTACTTGGAGAATGCGCTCGCGCTTCTCGGAGAGTCCTTACATCCATTTATGACTCAGACAGAGCGCATGAACCCAAAAGAGTTAGTGCACAATCTGAAGGAGGTTGCAGAAAGTGTGACCTCTGCAGAAATCACAAAGTCCAGTTATGAAAAGCTGGCTAAAATTGCAATCTTGCTGAAAGAATCATTCTATAAGGCCGTTGATAAAACTGTTATAATCAAACAAAGGTTAGACAGTGAAATAGATTTGGCTCAAAAGACGGAAGAATACGTCCGTCAATTTAGAAATGAACACGAGGTCCTCATGACGAAACATTATGAACAGATGTTTCAGTTACAGCAAGATACAAGTACAGAAATTGCTTTGCTGAACAGCAAACTACAAGTACTTGAAGCATCACTATCGGAAGCAGAGGATAGAGAACAAGCGTACCAAGCCTCGCGTTCAGATAACGACGTGCTGAAAGCACAGTTACAGACCGCCTTGAAGGAGCTGGACGCTTGCAAAGCAGACAAAACGGAATCACTCCGACGATGGCTGACTTTAGTAAAAAAATATCAGACATCACAGGAGGACCTGAAAGCTTGTGAGGAGAATTTAGCTACAGCTATAAACCAGATTTCTGATATGGGGCGGCCTGGTCTGAGACTCAAAGACGAACAGTCTAAGGGTCCGAGACAGCCACGAACTCTCCAGTCAGATGCTGTTGCACCTCTTCCTCCTGACAACACGCCGTTACCCCCACCCCCACCATGGGCGGTAGGGACAGAACTGCACCAATATGTACCTCTTCCTCCTGACACCATGCCCCCACCCCCACCACCATCATGGGCGGTAGGGACAGAACTGCACCGATATGCACCTCTTCCTCCTTATCAGCCACCCCCACCCCCACCATGGGCGGTAGGAGCAGGCCTTGACCAATCTGCACCAATCACGCATGTGAGACCGTTGATACAGTCTCCTTCAATGGATGATTTGCAGAAAGTCTCAAAATATGTACAACGTTTCGTTCCCGGCCCTATGGGGTCAGCAGGAACAAAAGCGTACCTCAGAGATCTGGATTTCAGATTGAGAGCTTATCCTAATGCTACGGTAGAGGATAAAATCAGTCTGATACGACTCACTTCGGACAGAGAGGTGTTCACCTTCATCGAGCGTCTATCAGATGCAACGAGGAGGGATTACAACCTTCTGTGTGAGGCTCTGATCAAAGAGTATGACTCTTGCACGGGACCTGCTGGTTTTCCAGCCGCTGACAAGGTCACGCAGGGCAAGAATGAACATCCAAAAGTTTATTACAAAAGAATCTTCCAAGCTTATTTTGGTAACAGGAATGAGACCGGAATGGAAGAAGATGATGGTTTTAAGTTTGTTTTCACCAAAAATCTCCACTCTGATTTTAAAAAATCAGTACAAATGATGGCAAATTTCAGAGAAAAATCCATCAGTGAGATTAAACAGTGTGCTGTGAATGTGTTTGAAGCATGTTCTCATGATAAGACGCCCATTGAAGTGTTTCCTAGTGTAAAGGTTAAACCCCACTCTCTTGAACTAGAAGGACGACGTGCTTCGCCACCTCCTCCTAAGAAAGAGAGAAAACAGTCTGTTCAAAATAACAAACCACGTAATGAAGGTGCACG
>NW_023624259.1:0-3891 GCF_014905685.2 Nematolebias whitei | reverse complement strand
GAAACACTGACTATGTCTCTAGGGGCAACGCAGCTGCTGACATAGCAGCTAAGTCTGCTGCTACCACACCTCCTGAAAGGATCCACCCACTTCCTCTTATGGTCTGCTCATCATCTCAGACCACAGCCTCACCTGACTCATTCACCATCACAAACATGCAAAAACTCTCAACACCCTCTGAGCGAGCAGAATGGAAACGCCTTGGAAGCACGTTCACTGATGGTATCTGGCTAGGTCCAAACAACAACCCCTGCCTACCTCGACATTTCTTTCATTCCTTTGCTGTTTTAACACATGGTGGAGACCATGTGTCTAAGGGGGGAATGTTAAGAGAAATGGACACACACTGGTTTACTGTGAAATTTTTGAAAGTTGCTGAACAGTACTGTGACTCATGTCTGATATGTGCCACTCACAATATTTCAAAAACAATAAAAACCACAGCACCAGGTGCACACAAGACAGTGACTGCTCCTTTTCAACATCTAATGATTGATTTTATTGAATTAACGCCCGTTTTAAACAAGAAATACTACTTGGTTGTTGTCGATATGTTTTCCAAATGGGTTGAAGTTTTCCCCACAAAACATGCAACAGCAAACACAGTAGCAAAGATTTTACTGACGGAGATCATTCCACGATGGGGAATCCCCCAGATAATTTCAAGTGATAATGGGTCCCACTTCGCAAATGAGATCATGAATGAAGTATCCACGACCCTACATTTTGACCTAACAAAACACTGTGCCTACCACCCACAGAGTGGGGGCGCTGTTGAACGAGAAAATGGTACTTTGAAAAACAAACTGGCCAAACTTTGTGAAGACACAAAACAGAACTGGGTCACATGCTTGCCTATTGCTGTTATGTTTATGCGGATGCGCAGACGAGCTAGGCTTAATCTTAGTCCTTTTGAAATCCTTTTTGCAGCTCCTCCCAATCTGGGAGTCGGACCAACAACTGATCCCACCAGCGATCTCAAACACTGTGATCATAACATGATGAACTATTGCATTGAACTAACCAAACACTTAACATCCATCAGGTCTCAGGTGCAGGGAGGACTCCCTACACCAGCGCAAAAGCGATTGCACTGTATTTCTCCTGGAGACTTTGTTATGATTAAATGTTTCAGGAGAAGGCGCTGGAACTCTCCCAGGTGGACTGGACCATTCCAGGTTTTGCTGACCACCCACACGGCTGTGAAGGTGGCTGAGAGAACCACTTGGGTCCACGCATCCCACTGTAAGCTGTTCAAAGGAATCACTCTACCATCAGAAGAAGACCAGACGAGAAGCAAAGGACAGGAAAGACCAGAGCAACTGCCCGAAGAGTCACTCAGCACCAACGGGTAGCTGAGACAGTGGTCTGTTAGGCCACGACCAAACCTAACAGAGCCAGGACAGCACATTCACTGGCGTCAAAACCAGGTGAGGCAGCGTCCCCATTGCCCCTCTTGGACCAGACGGAAACCAGGATACCGAGAACCAGCCCAGAGGAAAAGAAGCACCAGAGCTTAGAGCTGGGTGCCACCGCGGGTGCAACAAGAATCGGAGTCTGAACGGCTTGATACCCACGGGGGATCTACGCCACTCACGTTCACCACCCACTGATAGAGCTCAGGCTCACAGTGAGGGCGGCGGGGTACCTAGACCCTCCAACTGATCAGGCAGGCAGAACAGATAGACGTTGATACCCAACAGACAAACAGCCATCATGAACTCCATGTGGTACCAGTGGAAGCTTTTTGCATTCTTTGCATACACTTTCGGTTTAGTTCTTGGTCTTATTTTCCTCTTACAACACTTTTGTTTTTTTCAAGACAAGGGACCTTGTCACACACAGAACTTAACACACCCACGCACCCGACGCGACTTATCCCATTTACTGAAACCTGACCATGAACATCAACACGACTACAGCACAAACTTATGGTGGCAACTGATGAATAAAACAGCTCACGAAGGAAACACCACTGATTGTTATGTATGCGCACACATGCCTTATGCCACACACAATTCAGGACTACGTACTCAACCAGTCTCCCCCAACCTACAGTCGTTGGTTACGTACTGTAACCCCAGATTCTATGAATATAGGCGTAGCCCTTTAAGGCTGTCGCTGATGGGTTTATCCCGTTATGCGCAAGCATCATACTGAAAAAATTAGTCCACGCCCACCTGCTGTGTGGGCCCCACCCGATCCGTATAAATTACATTAAGAGCGGGTAATCTGCTCCCAAATAGCTTATTTTTTCTTCAGCTATTCAGGAGCCAGTGAGGCCCGACGCTTAAAGGGCTACGCCTATATTCATAGAATCTGGGGTTACAGTACGTAACCAACGTTCTATGTCATATAGGCTTCGCCCTTTAAGGCTGTCGCTGATGGGTTAAGGGCGAAGCGGATGTGGTCCTCGCCTCACTGGGTCCATTCGAACACAGTAAGAAGCGGAAGCTTGCCCAAAAAACGTCTTGTCACTCAGCTCCCCGTGTGCATAACTACGCATCGCGTAATTGTGTGCCATGCACAGACGCATGTTGTGTAACTATGCGTTCTGACAAAGCATGAACGCCCCGGAAAACTTTCAACGGGGAGAAGATGAAAAGAGTGGGGGGGGGCATGAACCAACTGGTTCATGGCTGAACAGTATAAACAGATTAATATCAATGAACTGATTATTGATCAATTGAACTGATTGGTAACAATAGTCATGAACTGATTAGTGACAATAGAACCAAAATCACAGACACAACTTGTGACTGATAACAACATCTCACACTGTAAAGCATGCAGACAGATGTGAGCTTAAACAGAGTTCCGTGAAAAAACAACAATATTCATTCTGTTAGAGCACTAAGGACAGAATGTGTCATGGAACGAGCCGTTACATCACGTAGGTAAAAGCAAATAAATGAGCAGGGTGTTGACCATGCAGCCGCAGTGCAAATGTCCTGCATTGACATACCATTATGCAAGGCAGTCGAAGATGCGATACCCCTGGTCGAGTGTGCTTTGAGGTTGACAGGAGGCTCTAGATCTGATGCTCTGTAGGCTTCAGAAATGGCCTCACACAGCCAGTGAGACAAACGCTGGGTGGATAACGGGCGACCTGCAGATGCATCTCTATAATGCACAAACAATTGTTGAGTTTGACGCATTGCAGCTGTGCGCGCTATGTAACACGTCAACGCCCGCACCGGACAGAGAAGATGAAAAGATGCTTCTTCTTCTGATCTGTGGGGGGGAGGGAAAAATCCCTCCAACGATATCTGTCTTGATTTAAAGGAGCTCGTGATGTTTTTAGGCATAAAAGCTGGGTTTGGTCTTAAATCAGCTGAACTACCGTCAGCCTGGATTCTGAGACATGACGGAGCGGCAGAGAGGGCAGATAAATCACTCACCCTCTTAGCGGATGTTAAAGCCAGCAGCAGGGCTGTTTTAAGAGACAAGAATTTAAGTGAAACCTGATCCAAAGGCTCAAATGGGGCTTTGATAAGGGCTCGCAGGACCAGCGTTAAATCCCACTGTGGAACGAGTGGGCGTGAAACCGGCCTATGTCTTTGTACACCTTTTAGAAACCGCTTCATTAGCGGGTGATTAAAAGCTGTTCTGTCTCCGAACCCTTCGTGGCAGGAAGAGATGGCTGCAGCGTACGTTTTAATCGTGCTGAATGCCAACTTCCTATCCATCAGCTGTTGAAGAAAGGACACACGCCGCCTAATGGACATGAGGTGGCCTCTAAACCTTTCTCTGTACACCAGCGCTGAAAGGCCGTCCACTTTGATGTGTACAGAGCTGTGGTAGATGCAGCGCGTGAATCTTGAATTGTGCGCACTACCTCCTGAGGGAGACCCATCCTCTCTAAGCGGGACCGCTCAGCGGCCAGACCCA
>NW_023624258.1:0-3891 GCF_014905685.2 Nematolebias whitei | reverse complement strand
GTCACGTGTACCGGATGGTACAGTGTCATATTGCCAATCTGCATGTGAACCATTGCTATAGCTGTCAGGGTTGTTTTCATTTCTGAGAGACCCTGCATTTCTATAGCACATTCAGAGAGAGGTATTATCCTGTTAACACTGGCAGCGGCCGTCCTCAGCTCCTCGAACAGTTTAGCTGACATAATTGTTATGTCTGCCCCACCGTCCAAGAGTGCTTCGTGTGTGAGGACACCTTCGAGTGTTACTGACAGGTACGCCTTTTTGGCGGCCCCCTTTCTGATAAAGTTACACAGAAACCTTTTGGTTTTTTTCTGACGCTTTTTCACGCGTTCAGATTTATCTGTGTAATCTTGATTTGTCTGAACCGTCAGCACAGCTGTAGCTGTTTCTGCGTGTTCAGCTTGCGATGACTCGCCATCGTTTGTGTGTGTGTTTACCCCCCCTTCTTCTGATGAGGGGTTGTTTGAGTGAACAACAGTTATGTCTTGGTGTGTTTCACCGACATCTGTTATGTTGTCATTCGCGCCATTAGATGTAATGGGAATTACATCACTGCAAAGTGCTCCTGGTTGGGTTCCCGTGTCAGTGTGTTTCAAAGTTTCTAACAACCTGCGTATTTTCTCTGTCTCTTCCGAGTTTAGAGGTGTAGGGCCTTGTTTCTGGAACTTTTGTGATTTTTTCGCCTCGGTTCGTTTCGTCCGAGGTGGGGGACGGTCAGGTACGTCTTTCGGGGGTTCCTTTACGTACTGCCCCTGCCGATATGGTTTCTCATATCGTTGCGTCCTGCGCTCACCCCATTTACGATAATCACGTTCATCCTCTGAAAGAGGAGCATTTTTGTCCCAACGTGCACCTTCATTACGTGGTTTGTTATTTTGAACAGACTGTTTTCTCTCTTTCTTAGGAGGAGGTGGCGAAGCACGTCGTCCTTCTAGTTCAAGAGAGTGGGGTTTAACCTTTACACTAGGAAACACTTCAATGGGCGTCTTATCATGAGAACATGCTTCAAACACATTCACAGCACACTGTTTAATCTCACTGATGGATTTTTCTCTGAAATTTGCCATCATTTGTACTGATTTTTTAAAATCAGAGTGGAGGTTTTTGGTGAAAACAAACTTAAAACCATCATCTTCTTCCATTCCGGTCTCATTTCTGTTACCAAAATAAGCTTGGAAGATTCTTTTGTAATAAACTTTTGGATGTTCATTCTTGCCCTGCGTGACCTTGTCAGCGGCTGGAAAACCAGCAGGTCCCGTGCAAGAGTCATACTCTTTGATCAGAGCCTCACACAGAAGGTTGTAATCCCTCCTCGTTGCATCTGATAGACGCTCGATGAAGGTGAACACCTCTCTGTCCGAAGTGAGTCGTATCAGACTGATTTTATCTTCTGCCGTAGCATTAGGATAAGCTCTCAATCTGAAATCCAGATCTCTGAGGTACGCTTTTGTTCCTGCTGACCCCATAGGGCCGGGAACGAAACGTTGTACATATTTTGAGACTTTCTGCAAATCATCCATTGAAGGAGACTGTATCAACGGTCTCACATGCGTGATTGGTGCAGATTGGTCAAGTCCTGCCCCTACCGCCCATGGTGGGGGTGGGGGTGGCTGGTAAGGAGGAAGAGGTACATATCGGTGCAGTTCTGTCCCTACCGCCCATGATGGTGGTGGGGGTGGGGGTATGGTGTCAGGAGGAAGAGGTACATATTGGTGCAGTTCTGTCCCTACCGCCCATGGTGGGGGTGGGGGTAACGGCGTGTTGTCAGGAGGAAGAGGTGCAACAGCATCTGACTGGAGAGTTCGTGGCTGTCTCTGACCCTGATACTGTTCGTCTTTGAGTCTTAGACCAGGCCGCCCCATATCAGAAATCTGGTTTGTAGCTGTAGCTAATTTCTCCTCACAAGCTTTCAGGTCCTCCTGTGATGTCTGATATTTTTTTATTAAAATCAGCCATCGTTGGAGTGATTCCGTCTTGTCTGCCTTGCAAGCGTCCAGCTCCTTCAATGCGATCTGTAACTGTGCTTGTAGCACATCGTTATCTGAACGCACGGATTGGTACGCACGGTCTTTATCCCTAATCTTCTCCTCATATGATTGAGCCTGTTTTAACAGCTCAGTCTTTGAGAGGTCCCTTGCTTCCGATAGTGATGCTTCAAGTACTTGTAGTTTGCTGTTCAGCAAATCAATTTCTGCACTTGTATCTTGCTGTAACTGAAACATCTGTTCATAATGTTTCGTCATGAGGACCTCGTGTTCGCTTCTAAATTGACGGACGTATTCTTCCGTTCTTTGAGCCAAATCTATTTCACTGTCTAACCTTTGTTTGAGGTAATCAGTTTTCTCAATGGCCTTATAGAATGACTCTTTCAGCAAGATTGCAATTTTAGCCAGCTTTTCATAACTGGACTTTGTGATTTCTGCAGAGGTCACACTTTCTGCAACCTCCTTCAGATTGTCCACTAACTCTTTTGGGTTCATGCGCTCTGTCTGGATTATGTATGGATGTAAGGACGCTCCGAGAAGCGCGAACGCATTCTCCAAGCAGTCCGTGATTCCTTTTGGGTCAAAATCTTTTTCTAACACACCTGTCATGTTTTCACTGTGTAGCAATTTATCTGTTTGAACAGTTGCAAGCTTTAGATATTTTACAGGTAAATATTTGTATTCAAGTCAATGAGTTTTCACACTTATTTTAGCTTTGGGTTTACACAGAAGTACTGTTATAAGTCACTTATTCAACTGTGGGTACCTTTCTCAGGTTTTACCCCAATTCATGAATATTTAAGTAAACGCTCTTTTGGCAGTGTTACTTTTTGTGCTTATTTTCCACAGATCCTAGAGTACCAAGCTGTTTTTAGTGTATTTTACTCTAAAACACTGAAATTTTTATAAACCTGCAAATTTTCTTTAGTCTCACAGCAATATTAGTTTAAAACGTTTTTTTAAACCGTTCTGTTCCAGAAATTTGCTATTTTAAACAGTTACTCATCAACCCAGGTGGGTGAAAAGAGAAAAGAATTTGATGATGAGGAATAATCAGTCTTTCTTCAGAAAAACTGTATTTGCTCCTGTATAGCTTCTATTTAAAATTAAATAGAGAGATATTTTATTTAGGTGGTAAATTAAACAGAAAATCTCTTTTTCCTGATAAATTTACTCTTATTTAGTGATTTTGCAATTAAACGTGTATTATCCTTCAAGCAAAATGAGTAAACTGTTCAACTCTGTGAATATTTGTAACTGTATCTGTTTTTTTTAAAAAGTTTCTAATTTTATTATGAACCTGTTTTAAGGATTTATCAGTGAATAAAATTTTTTGGTAAACGCTTCTTTGCATAAATACCTATTACTTTTTAAAATGTAAGATAACAGTGTTTTATTCAGCTTTGAGGAAGTTTGTTAACTCAGAATTTGCCTTACAGAAAAATAAAAAGACGTTTAATTTCACTCTTTACCTAAAACGAAGTGAAATCTGTGATCTCACGTCTCGCCAGGAGATGTCAGTATTACCTCAACAATTATAACTCCGTCACTTTTTGTGTTGTCCACTAGGGGTGCTATAACTTCCTGTGGCGTTCGGTTGACATCCTGTTGTTAGCTGCTTAGCTTGAAGTTAGCTTCGGCTAAACTCGGTTAAAATCAACATTTCTGAACGGATTTTTTACACAAAAGTGGCAAAAGTTTTGCAATCAGACTTTATAGCTTCAAACATGAGTTTTGGGACTGTTGGTAGCTTCATTTAGTGATTTTAAGCGTAGTTTAAGCTCCGGTCGTTAGCTTGTTAGCTTAAAATTAGCATCGCTAGCGTTGTTTAAAAACATCATTTTTTGACGAATTTTAAGCTGTAACGTGGCAGAATTTCAGCAAGCAGGCTTCGAAGCACTTAACC
>NW_023624257.1:0-3893 GCF_014905685.2 Nematolebias whitei | reverse complement strand
TAAAAGGGATCTAGAAGAAAGCAGTTCAGAGGAAGAAAGGGTTGTAAGGAGAAAAGTTGGGAATGAGGAATTTAAAGTAATTCTGAAACTTAAGAGCGAGGACGGTCAGGAGAAAATCAGCCCAATTGGGGTGTCAAAAGAAATTAAAAAGAAAATAGGAGATGTTGAAATGGTGAAGATTTTAAGAGACGGAAGCCTTTTGATAGAATGTAAGGATATAGAGCAAAAGAATAAAGCCTTCAATGTGGATAACATATGTAAAAGAGTGGTGCTGGAGAAAAAAATGTTGGGAGAAAATATAAAAACTAGAGGAGTGATATATGGGATCCCTCTAGATGAGGATCTAGAAAAAATTAAGAAAAATATAGTTGGAGCAAAGGTGACTAATATGAAAAGGCTGTCAAGAACTGTGGATGGGGTGAGAGTGGGGAGTCAGTCCATTCTAATGGAGTTTGAGGGAAAAGAGCTGCCAATGAGCATAAAAATAGGATATATAAGCTTCCAAGTCAGACCTTATGTACCTCCACCACTTTGGTGCTATAAATGCCAAAGGTACGGACACATTGCGGCAGTATGTAAAGGAAAGCAGAGATGTCCAAAATGTGGGGAAGATCATAAATTTGAAGAATGTAAGGAAGATGTAGAAGAGAAATGTTGTAACTGTGGGGGAAAGCATAGAGTCACGTTCGGAGGGTGTGAGGTCAGGAAAAGGGCTAAAGAAGTTGTGCAGATAAAAACAACAAAAAATATTAGCTATGCAGAAGCTGTTAAAAGTGTGAAGGAACAGGAAAAAAGAGGGGTCGAGCAAACGGGGAACCAAACAAAACAGCAAACTAAAGTAATACCAGAAGATAAAGTCATGTACTCACTGGAAAATCTAGTCTTATTTATAGCATATGTTATCAACTGTACTGATCAAGCTAAGAACAAAACAGAGAAGATTAAAATAATAGTGAAAGGAGCCGAAAAATTCTTGGGATTCAAGGAAGGAACATGGGAAGAAATAAATAAAAAGTTAGAGGAGGATAAGAAGTCGGGAACAGCAGGTGAAAGTAGTTTATGCTAATACTTCAATGGAATGCTAGAAGCCTGATAGCTAATGGGCAAGAATTTAAAGGTTATATTGAAGAACTTGAAAGCGAACCGGATGTAATATGTGTGCAGGAAACGTGGTTAAAAGCAAAATTAGATTTTGTGATTAGGGGTTATGTTAGTGTAAGAAGAGATCGTGAAGAAGGAGGGGGAGGAGGATGTGGAATATTTATAAAACAAGGGGTACAATATCAGGTTGTAGGAAAAGGGAAAGAGCTAGAATTCATAGTAATTGAGGTATGGGAGCAGGGACGTAAATTTGAAATAATAAATTTCTATAATCCATGTAAATCATTATCGGTTGAAATAATGGGGGAACTATTAGATTATTTGGAGGGGAGAGTAATCTGGTGTGGGGATTTCAATGCAAAAAGTACAATGTGGGGTAATAGTAATGATAAAAATGGGCAGATGATAGAAGAAGTAATTGAATTGAAAAATTTGGTATGTATCAATGAGAGAAGCGGAACAAGAATCAATGTTAAAACGGGGACGGAATCAACTATAGATATAACAATAGTATCGAATGATATTGCTGGTATCTGTGAGTGGTCAGTTGATAAAGAAAATACAGTAGGCAGTGATCATTATCCTATAACTATAAGGGTAGGAATAATAGGAAATAAATATAAAAATAGAGGGGAAAGATTGAACTTTAATAAGGCAGATTGGAGTAAGTTTAGGTATTTAAGTGAAATGTATTTAAATAAGGTAGATTTTAATATGAATATAAATGAAGTAAATGAGAGTATATCAAAGATAATAATGGAAGCTGCAGAAAATTCTATAAAAAAGTCAGGGAGTAATAATGATAAGAAAAAGGTGCCATGGTGGACTAGTGAGTGTAAAGATGCAATTAAATTAAGAAATAAAGCCTTGAAGGTATTAAAACGTAACCCAATTTATTTGAACTTAATTGAGTATAAAAGGAAGCAAGCACTAGTAAGGAGGATTATAAAGACAGCTAAGAGAGATTATTGGAGAAATTTTTGTAGTACAGTAGGAAGAGATACAAAAATTGAGAAGATTTGGAAAATAATTAAAAAAATGAATGGAGTTAAAAGAGAATTTGATTATCCTGTATTAAAAGTTGAGAATGAGGATATAATTAGGGATGAGGATAAAGCTGAGGTATTGGCTAAAGTATTTAGTAAGATACATAGTACAAATAATGTTAGCGAGGAGGGAAGAAAAGGAAGAGAATGTACTGTTCTTAAGTATAAAAATTTAATGGAGAGTGAGGAAGATACAAATAATTTTTTGAACGTGGAGTTTACCAAAGTGGAATTAAATAAAGTGCTTAAAAATACCAAAAACACGGCGCCAGGTAAAGATAAAATTTGGTATAGAATGATAAACCAACTAAGTGAGAAGTCAAAAATGATAATATTGACATTGTTTAATAAAATATGGGAGGAGGGGAAATTGCCAGAGTTATGGAAGGAATCTCTTATTGTACCAATAACTAAACCAGGAAAAGATCATTCAAAACCAGAAAGTTATAGGCCAATAGCATTAACTTCAAATTTATGCAAGATAATAGAAAAAATGATTAATAGTAGATTAGTGTATTATTTGAATAAAAAGGGATATATCTCTAATTATCAAAGTGGTTTTCGGAAAGGTAGGAGTACTAATGACGCAATGTTATGCTTAGAGCATGAAGTAAGAAGAGCACAAGTAAACAAGGAAAGTGTAGTGGCAGTATTTTTTGATATTGAAAAAGCGTATGATATGATGTGGGTAGAGGGTTTATTAATTAAATGATACAAATTAGGGATACAAGGGAAAATATATGAATGGATTAAAGACTTTTTAACAAACAGAAAATTACAAGTAAGAATAGGGGAGGTAGTTTCAGATAAATATGTAGTGGAAAATGGCACACCGCAGGGGAGTATAATAAGTCCATTATTGTTTTCGATTATGATAAATGACATATTTGTAGATATTGGAAAGGACATGGGCTGTTCACTCTTTGCAGATGATGGAGCTATTTGGAAAAGAGGAAAGAATGTGGAGTTTATAGTAAAAAAAATGCAACAGGCTATTATTAATATAGAGTTGTGGGCAAGGCAATGGGGATTCAAATTCTCAGTGGACAAAACGAAGGTAATTATATTTTCAAAAAAAAAAAAATAAGATAATAGAATTAAAATTATATAATCAAAAAATCGAACAGGTAAAGAGTATAAAATTCTTAGATTTGTGGTTTGATGAAAAATTAAAGTGGAATATTCACATCCAAAAGATTGTTGATAAATGTAAGAGAAAGTTGAATATATTAAGATGTTTGGTGGGTAATGATTGGGGAGCAGAGAGACAATCGTTACAGCAGATTTATATGGGGATAATTAGATCTGACATTGATTATGGATGCTTAGTGTACAGTTCAGCAGCCAAAACTCATTTGGATAAATTAGATAGTATTCAACATCAAGCACTAAGATTATGTACTGGAGCATTCAAAACAACACCAACAGCAGCATTAGAAGTAGAAACGGGGGAAATGCCACTAGATTTAAGGAGGACTAAATTAGGAATTAATTACTGGTTAAATTTGATGGGCAATAAGGAAGGACATCCAACTCAGGAAATTCTAAAACCATGTTGGGAAAAAGAAAAGAAAGAGATGAGAAGTTATGGATGGAAAATTGAAAAGGACTTAAAGGAACTAAAAGTGGACACTTTAGAAATTAGTCAATCAGATCCAATATCAGTTATACCACCCTGGATTCTACCAGAAACTATAGTAGATTTATCAATAATGGCAAAGAAACAGGAAAAATCACATGTAATAG
>NW_023624256.1:0-3893 GCF_014905685.2 Nematolebias whitei | reverse complement strand
CCCCCCCCCCCCCCCCCCCCCCCCCACCCTCACCTGTAATGATACCCCCATCACCACTGCAAACTCTTATTGGTTCCTCGGCACCACTGTAGTGAACTAAGCCTGAAGGTCAAAACCTTGACCTTAAGCACCATTTGGGACAGAACTGTCATTTCATTGATTTGCATCCAGAAATACAGGTTGACCCATCCTGAGACTTTCTTTCTTGAATTAATCAAGTAAAAAAAAGACAATTCTCTATGATCATTACTATTTTACAAATGTTTTGATAATCAAATTGTGTTAGTTCAAACAATGTTTACATGTTGAAGTGAACTACTCATTTTTAAATCAACTGTGAAACAGTATAATGATTGTTAATCCTCATTCAAAGTGAAATCAAGTTAATATGCATTTCTTGATTTTCTGTCTTCAATGAGCGAAGTTGTAAGTGTGTCGAAGTTCAAGTTTCGGTCAACTGAAAGTTTACTGAAAAGAAATGTCATGTTTAACTTTTACAGCAAGATACTGGAAGAGGTGGCTCCACGAAGTCTGGTTTCTTCATAATATCTTTCTGTCTGTTCTTAAACAATCTTAATCTTTTCCTTGACTTTTCATAACACCTTACATCACAAAACAACTCTGTTTTGGTCCATCGACCAATCAGAAGCTCTCAAATGAACCGGAAGTAGAGCCCTTTAAAAATGTTGGCACTTCCTAGTTCAAACAGCGAGTTTGGAGTTCCAGAGAGTTTGGAGTTCCAGAATGCAGCATGCTCAATACAGCTGCCACTAAGCTGAACCAGAGACGATTTGGGAATTATGAACTTCTGTTTTGATAACCTCACGACTCCAGAGGTTTTTAGCTGTTCTCACGGAGACGCTGAAAGAGTTGAAAGGAGAGCTCTACACCAACGCTGAAACTATCTTCTGCAAGGTAAAAGTTCGATCTCAACCAAGCGTACCGTTGGGCCAAGCTGATTTCCAAAGGAGCGTGCATGTTCTGGTTAAAACAGATAAATTCCCTCACACATCTCTCTGTAGATAAACCTCATCTTTCCATCTTTAAACTCTCCTATCTGCTAGCAAATTAATCCAGATGTTTTTCAGAAATATCTGTGGTGAAGCAACGGAAAATCATGGCCGTATGGTTTTCCTGGTTGTAAAGCTGATTAATTATGTCGTTATTCTCAATTTTTGCCAATTAATGTAAATGTGTGATGTGTTAAACTTGATTCTGTTAATAAATGACCCACTGTCGTGGTGAGTCAAAGATAATTAACGTCTCACGTCCACATTTTATTACATTCAATGCACGTACATTATACAGTCCAGAAAAATGAAAGAATCCGTTTTAACAGTATGAATATATCTCATCCGTATGTTCTACTACAACTGGTGGCCCGTTACGTGTTCATAAATGGACTGTATTCGTGTGACAATTGAATATTTCATGTTGGCATGAAAAATTTGCAGATTCTGCTGTGATGAAAAAAGTGCAGATTGTAGCTGTGTTGAAACGCAGCGTGCTGAGCTGCGGCGCTTGGAGAAAACACTGCATGTTTATGCTGGCGATGCTTTGAAGCTGATATTGTGAGTCATTGAGTCTTTATGAAAGCTGAAATTGTACGTCTGTTATGTGTAACTAAAGCTGGGTTTGTGTGGAAACGCTTTATTCTGTTAAACTGTGGTCCAGACGTGACTCTGGTCCGGCTTGTTTTGACAAGTTCGAACGAGTTTGTTTTAAATGGTTTAAAAGACGTTTTGCCACGGAGCGCCGCCTCCGTTAAAGCTCAGAGTTGATTCGCTACAATTTTTAACAGAAAATGGTGCATTTTGACAGTTTAAAAGACGAAAAGTTGACGAACTATTTCAGGCTAACAGTAACATGCTAGTTGGAAAAACGGTCCGTGATTGGTTGGAAACGGCTGAGTTGGGACGCTGTGATTCGCTGAGAAGTGAGTGACGTGCCTACGTCATTTCCTCTCACCCCGTTGTTGCTCTGTCATTGGTAGATTCAGTCACGTGACCCGGAAATGAAAACTCGTTTTCATAGGGATTTTCAATCTGTTCTTAAAGCTGGAAAACGCTTTAAAGCTGCATTCTGATCCGCTGCTACGTTCTTCGAAACCTAATTGCTAAAATTTTGCCATTTTTGAGTTTGAAATCTGTCACTAAATGGTGTTTTCAGACCACGCTAGCCGATGCTAATTTTAAGCTAACAGCTAACGACCGGATGCCACAGGAAGTCATAGCGACTCCTACTGGACAACACTAACAGTGTCTGAGATAAAATAAAGCAGGGTTATACTCCCCCCTCCTGGGAAACTTGATATCACAGTTTCACTTCGCTTCTAGGTGACTTTGAGTGAAATTAGACGTGCTTAGACGCATTTGATGAGTTAATAAACGTTTTTCAAGCTGAATTTATTGTTATCTTACATTTAAAAAGTGAAAGGTATTTATGCAGAAAGGCATTTACCAACACATTTTTACTCACTGGTAATTCCTTAAGAAAAAGGTGCAAAATAAAAAATTAGAAACTTTAAAAAAAAAAAAAAAAAGATACAGTTACAGATATTCACAGAGTTGATAAAGTTTACTCATTTGCTACCAGATAATGCACGTTTAATTGCTAAATCACTAAATAAGAGTAAATATCAGAAAAAGAGACTTTTTCTGATTTTATTTTAACACCTAAAACATTAAATTCTCCTATTTAATCTTTAAATAGAAGAAAATGGCAGAAGAAGAAGGAGAGGTTAACCCTTTCAACTCCCAACCACATGATGATATCATTTTGGGGGCTTTACATATTTTAACAAATTCAATTATTGGTAAGCAAATAGAGCAATTAGAACAACTTGATGAACTTCAAAGAGAGGAAGAGCTGAGAAGTCTGGCAGAAGGAACATCAGTGTCAGAGAGTAAAAAGTCTAGCCAGGAACGGTTAGCAAAAATCTCTCTGCTTCTTAAAGCGGAATTGGATGAACAGTTTGAACGCAATGTCATGCTGTCTAAAACACATGAGAGGGAGCTCTAAGATATTCGGGAGTCATTACAAGCTCAATCTTATGACAAGATTAGTGAAAAAGACCGTCAGTACCAAGCTGCGTGTTCAGACAATGAACAGCTACAACAAGAGTTGCAGCTCGCAAAAATAGAGCTGGAAAAACGCAGAGTGGATAAACAAGCATTACTGGAGCTATATATGCGTTTACAAAGTGATTATCAAACATCACAGGAACGCTTAAAAGCATGTGAGGAGAAACTAAGAGCGGCAACAAATAAAAGTAATGACGAGGCGCAAGGTTGTCTGGAATCCAGAGAAGACCGTGAACAGAGTCCGGATCATCAACCAAAACCTCCAAAAATCTTTTACACACCTCGTGCTTTTAAGCCCATCCAAACACCTACACATATGGGTAGAGAAACACCCCCACTACCAACCACGCAAGTGAGACCGTTGACACTTTCTCCTTCAATGGATGATTTGCAAAAAATCTCAAAATATGTACAACGCTTTGTACCTGGACCGATGGGTTCATCTGGAACAAAAGCGTACCTCAGAGATCTTGAGTTCAGATTGAGATCTTATCCTAATGCTACGGTTGAAGATAAGATCAGTCTGATAAGGCTCACTTCAGACAGAGAGGTGTTCACCTTCATCGAGCGTCTACCTGATGCAACGAGAAAGGATTACAGCCTTCTGTGTGAAGCTTTGATCAGAGAGTACGACTCCTGCACGGGACCTGCTGGTTTCCCAGCCGCAGACAAGGTCACGCAGGGCAAAACTGAACATCCAAAAGCTTATTACAAAAGAATCTTCCAAGCTTATTTCGGTAACAGAAATGAAACCGGGATGGAAGAAGAAGAAGGTTTTAAATTTGTTTTCAGCAAAAATCTCCACACTGA
>NW_023624255.1:0-3894 GCF_014905685.2 Nematolebias whitei | reverse complement strand
CTGTTTCAATATTTTTACTATATGAATACTCTATTAAATTATATAATCTGCGTGTGTTTGTGGTCGAGTGTCTTCCTTTTATGAATCCAGTTTGGTCAGGATGAATAATGAGAGGAATTATTTTCTCTAATCTTTTAGAGAGGACTTTACTAATTATTTTAACATCCACATTAATAAGAGAGATGGGGCGATAACTGGTAGGTAGTACTGGGTCTTTGCCTGGTTTTAATAGTAAACTAATGTTGGCTGAATT
Source organism: Nematolebias whitei (assembly GCF_014905685.2). Lineage (NCBI taxonomy): Eukaryota > Metazoa > Chordata > Actinopteri > Cyprinodontiformes > Rivulidae > Nematolebias > Nematolebias whitei. Next base: position 3,641 of record NW_023624255.1, on the reverse strand, counting down.
CATATGTGTTGGAAATCTGCCATTTTCTTCAGACTCATGTAGCATTCTGTGAAATATTGGTTCCAGGATGTTCCAGAACTCTTTATAAAATTCTGCTGGATATCCATCTGGGCCTGGAGATTTCTTATTAGGCATGTTTTTAATGGCTTCACGGAGCTCATCTGATGTTAATGGTGTTTTAAATGGATAAAACGCTGTTTTAAAGCTGGGCACTGACTCAGACCACTGTTATATGCTGATTCGTTACATTTTTAACAGTAAATTGTGCATTTTTGAAGTTTAATGGGCGATAGTTGACAGGACTTTTCATGCTAACTGCTAACTGAGAGCAGGTAAACACGAGCTGTGATTGGTTGAAAACCGCTGTTTGGGTCGCTCTGATTCGCTGAGAAGTTGGTGACGTATCTCTGTGCGTCCACTCCCTCTGATGTCAGATTGTAAAGCCCACCCCGTTGCTCACGCGTCTGTAAAGTCACGTGACCCCGGAAATGAATCTTGTTTCAACCGAGTCCTCCTTTGTGTTTAAAAACGCTAAATAAAGCCTGCCACTGTTCCCAAAACTCATGTTTTCATGCAGATAAAAGTGTTTGTGGACGACAGCCACGTTAATAGCTTTAATCCGTCCATAAAGAGGTTGCAGAACCATGTTCGACCGTGTGCTACATCTAGCTAACGGCTAATAACGGGATGTCAACAGGACGTCTCACAGGAAGTTGTCATAGACTTCTGCTGGTAAAAGTCAGCTTACACCGCCACCTGCTGTTGAAAAAGAAGTATAACAGTTTTCCTGAAAGAAGGCTGATCACTGCCTTTCATTTAAAACATTTTTTTTTTTTGTTAATCCAGCCTGGTTTCTGTGTTCTGTTTAAATGGCGAATTCTGGTAAATTTAAACTGCTTACAGAAGCGTTTGAAACCTAAAGTTGATGTAAGACTTGGACAATTTGCAGGTTTATAAATTTTAGGTGCATTTTTAGTGAGTTAACACTGAAAGAGCCTGGTTCTTGTATCTGTTTGATTTAAGCTCATTAAGTAACACTGCCAGACGGAGGCATTTACTTAGATTATTCATGCATTGGGGTAAAACCAAAAAATAGGTGCCCATTCATTTGAAAAAGTTGGCTTTTAACCATACCATCCATACCATACCATACCACTTTATTTATAAAGCACTTAAAACAGCAACAAGGCCAACCAAAGTGCTGTACAGACAAAACAACAGGTAACACACAAAGCAAAATATAAAATGAGGTAAATCAGAATATAGACAAAAACGATGCAGATAATGATGACAAACCAGTGTAGAGAATACAGGATCAAAACACAGATCATCTTGTGTTGAAAGCTATTGAATAGTAGTGAGTTTTTAAACAAGACTTGATAACCGAGAGGGAGGGGGCCTGTCTGACAAGCAGAGGTAACTCGTTCCAGAGTCTTGGTCCTGCTACAGAGAAGGCCCTGTCACCTCTGCGCTTAAGACGAGTTCCTGGAACTGTGAGGAGCAGCTGGTCCGCTGACCTCAGGGAGCGTGGTGGGACATACGGTTGTAGCAAATCAGAGAGATGGGGGGGGCGACACTGTTCAGTGATTTGTAGACATACATGAGTATTTTGAAATGGATCCGAAGGTGAATGGGTAGCCAGTGCAGTGAGGCCAAAACTGGTGTAATGTGCTCTCTTTTGCCTGTACTGGTTAAAAATCGGGCTGCTGAATTCTGGACCAGTTGTAGTCGTGCAATGGAGGTCTGACTGACACCAAACAGGAGTGAATTGCAGTAATCAAGCCTAGATGTAATGAATGCATGTATTACTGTCTCCAGGTTCTTTTCAGAGTCAGAGTCAGAGTTTCTTTATTGTCATTCGCACCTCATGTGGTACATGTGGTGGAGCGAAATTATGTACATAGGGTCCCAGTTACATCCAACAATAAAATGTATAAGAAAAACAGTAACATCTAAGATATGAACTAAGAAAAACATCAACTAAATATACACTAAGCACTCATAACATAAAACATTGAACATCACCACAAACATGAACATGAGTCTGTGAGCAGATGTGCACGCATGAACACATCAACATTGAAACAGATCAGCAGCAACATGAAACAGATCAGCAGCAACATGATATGGTTTTTCACAGTGATTATTCTAGTTAGAGATTCATGAGTCTAACAGCCTCAGGGTAGAAGCTGTTCCTCAGTCTAGTGGTTCTACACTTAATGCTCCTTAACCTCCTTCCTGAGGGGAGTGGGGCAAAAAGTGTGTGTGCTGGGTGGGTGGGGTCCTTCATGATGCAGGTGGCCCTCTTCCTGCATCTGGAGGTGTAGATGTCTGTGATGGTGGGGAGACTGATTCCAACAGATTTCTGTGCAGCCTTCACCACTCTCTGCAAAGCTTTTCTTTCTGCAGCTGTGCAGCCTCCATGCCACACATTGATGCTCGAGCACAGGATGCTCTCCACTGCACACCTGTAGAAGGAGGTGAGGACTGAGCTTCCCAGACCAGCTCGCCTCAGCCGTCTGAGGAAGTAGAGTCTCTGATGAGCTTTCTTGATCAGGCTGGTGGTGTTGTTGCTCCAGCTGAGGTTGTCATTCATGTGTACACCCAAGTACTTGTAGCTGGAGACCACTTCCACCGCAGATCCTCTTATGTTCAGGGGGGTGTAGGTGTTTTTGTTCCTTCTGAAGTCCACAATCATCTCCTTTGTCTTCTTCACATTGATGTGAAGGTTATTCTCTCTGCACCAGCTCTCCAGGTGTTCCACCTCCTGCCTGTAGCTGGACTCATCATTGTTTGTGATGCATCCCACCACCGCTGTATCATCTGCAAACTTTACAATGTGACAGCCTGGATGGGTAGCTGCACAATCATATGTAAGCAGAGTAAACAGGAGGGGGCTCAACACATCCCTGAGGAGAGCCAGTGCTGAGGGTTATGGTGGAGGAGGAGAGGTTGTGGATCCTCACTAACTGTGGTCTGTTTGTTAAAAAGTCTAGTACCCAGTTGCAGATGGAGGGGCTTAGTCCTAGTGTGGATAGTTTGTCCATCAGGGTTTGGGGGATCATGGTGTTGAAGGCGGATGTGAAGTCCACAAAGAGCATACGGACGTAAGAGTTTTTCTGCTCCAGGTGGTTGAGTGCAGTGTGGACCACAGAGGAGATTGCATCCTCTGTTGATCGGTTCTCACGGTATGCGTACTGATCAGGGTCCTCGTTGATGTTGATGGTTGTTTTGATGTGAGTCATGACCAGTTTTTCGAAGCATTTAGCGACTATCGGGGTGAGGGCCACTGGCCGATAGTCATTCAGACCAGTCACTGTAGAGCTTTTTGGGACTGGGATGATGGTGGCAGTCTTCAGGCAGGTGGGAACTGTCTCCAGGGTAAGTGAGGTGTTAAAGATGTCTGCCAGCACCTCACAGAGCTGATCAGCACATTCCTTCAACACTTTTCCGGGGATGTTGTCTGGGCCAGTTGCTTTGTGCGGATTAATCCTCCTGAAGGTACTCCTTACTTCTGCTGAGGTCACGCTGAGATGCTCTTCATCCGGTGGTGAGGTGAGTCTGGTGCTGGGTGGTCTGTTCGGGTCTTCAAAGCGTGCATAGAACTTGTTGAGGGCATCAGGCAGAGATGGGTCTTTGGG
>NW_023624254.1:0-3894 GCF_014905685.2 Nematolebias whitei | reverse complement strand
GAGTGTATAGAGTTTTATAGAAATCTCTAAAAACACTATTTACTTTTTCCTCGTCATAAGTTATGTTACCATTTGTGTCTTTAATACCATATATAGACGTTTTTTCTTTATTTAATTTGAGTTGATTAGCTAAAAAGCTACCTGATTTATTACTGTGTTCAAAATGTTCTAAGCGAAATCTTTGTACCAAGAATTTGTTTTTTTTGTCAATACATTCATTTAGTTCTAATTTTATCTTGCGTAGTTTTTTCTGTGTTTCCTCTCCTTGTAAACTTTCTAATAATTTGATAGATTTTTCTAATTCCTCAATACGTTTATTTTCTTTTTTCTTTTTGTTTGTTGCGTAGGATATTATTTTCCCTCTCATAACTGTTTTCCCAGCCTCCCAGAGTGTATACGCTGATGTACCTGGCAAGTCATTAAACTCTAAATACGATGTCCATTCATTTATAAAGTATTGTATAAATTCTTCATCCATAAACAGTGAGGTATTTAATCTCCAGTTTATACTTTTGAGATTTCTTTCTTATTATCTAAATTTAAAGTAACTGGTGCATGATCGCTGATAGCAATAGGGTGTATCTTAGTGTCTGAAATGTTGGTCAGCAATGAGTTGCTGATTATAAAATAATCCAAACGAGAGTAAGAGTGATGCACATGTGAAAAGAAAGAATACTCTTTACTATTAGGGTGAAGAGACCGCCATGCATCGCAGAGTCCATAATCACTCATGTACTGTTTAACTACATTTATGGATTGCCAACTGCGTTGAGCTCCTACTGCATTCAGCCTGTCTATTTTGTTATCTAGACCAAAGTTAAGATCACCTCCCAGTACCAGCGAGCAATCCATGTGATTTGATAGAGTAGAGAAGAGATCATGAAAAAAAGTGGCATTGTCCACATTTGGCCCATATAAGCTAACAATACAATATTTTTGACTGAGTATGGATAATTTTAATATTATATATCTACCTTGCGGGTCCATAACTGTGTCTAATATTGTGAAGTTCACATTTTTATGTATTAATATTGCTACTCCTCTCTGTCTTGAGTTATAGCAGGCTGAGAATACATCAGGAAACTCAGGAGATTTTAGCTCATCCACAGTTGACGGTAATTTATGAATTTCTTGGAGTAATACAACATCTGCCTTTAATCTTTTAATCTGGCTAAAGATTCTATTTTTTTTATGTTGGCTACCGGCTCCATTAATATTCCATGTGACAAACCTTAAGATGCCCATATTTGTGCTTGTGAAAATATAATTAAACCACACCCATTATCACAAATATCAAAAACAATAAAACACCCAGACAATAACATAATCCTTAATGATTGATTATTTATGATTTATAGATATACTAAGTGTTGTTTTTGAAGGTAAATCATGGATGTATTCCTTTATGAGGTATTTGCATGTATGTATATGGATATATATAAGCCTTTGTGCCTGTGTGCTAATAATTGTTGAGTCAGAAAAATAGAGACAAAAAAAAGAAAGTGAAATGATAATAAACACGTACAGATAAAAGAAGAAAAAATAAAAAAGAACCCCCTTACCATATTAAGTGCCATGCCACCGTGTACCACCACCATCTGTGTAACCCACCAACCGAGCTGTGCTGAAAAATTATATATATATCTGGTAAGTAATATGAATATATATGCTTGCTAATAAATTTTAAGTAAAATTAGCAACTGAAAAACATACTTACCTTATTTATATTACTAATAGAGCCAGGGAGTAACCTCTGGATCTCTAAACAGCTGACCATTGATGTAAAGTTTGTCCACAGCCACCGTAGCTCTTCTGCCCTCGTTTATATTTTTCTTCCTAATCGGGAACAGAACGTGCCTTCTACTCAGAATTTCTGCAGGGAATTGGTCGTTCATGCTGAAGTTCGTGTCACGCAGTTCCCTACCTCGGCTTTTACTTGTTCTTTTTGTTTATAGTGCTCAAACATAGCTACAATTGGCCGCGGCCGATTGTTTCCAGGCTTCTTACCTCCGAGGCGGTGGACTCGGTGAAAAGTGATGGATTTAACCGCGTCACTCGGCAACTTCAGCTGATTCTGGATGAAGTCACGGACGGAGGCCTCAGGGACCTCGTCCACTCGCTCCAAGATTCCCGAGAAGACAAGGTTGTCCCGCATGCTCCGGGCTTGGATATCCAGGATCGATTCTTTTATTTTTTTATTATCCCCGGATAGCAGCGTCATCTCTTCGGTGAGTTGTTTTACCGTTCCTCTCAGCTCCTGATTTTCATTAGCAAGTAATGCTACCTGTTGTTGACTGAATTTCAAAGACTCCCTAAGGCCTTGAAACTCTTTATGCAGCATCTCTACTAACGCTAGTCGGGAGTCTAAGCTAGTTAGCTTTTGGTCAATTGACACCAATATCTCCTTTAAACCTGAATTATCAGGAGACTGTGCCGTAACGCTGTCTGAGCTTCCCTGTGGATGCCGCTTAGCAGTGGGGTTGCTAGCTGAATCGCTAGCAGCACCGGATGTTTCTTTAGGTTTACCCATGACCAAGCTGTAAAAACACTCGTCAACAAATGATTCCAGGCTTTCCAAGGTCTCCTCGTCCAGTTTGTTTGATTGAATCAAAAAAGTTTGTTAGTAATATTTAGTAATATTTAGGACTTTCTTAATGATCTTATATTTAATTAAACAGTTTTTATTTAAATAAATACGAACTTACCAAAGTTTTATCATAATACTCACGCACAGTTTCTTCCTAGTTCTCAGCAACAGCTCATTGCACCGCCACGCCCCACGCTCCATCAAGAAAGAAACTCCGCCTACAACACTGTACTGTAAATAGGCTGTCCTTATCAATTTTCCAACACACATTGCACGTTATTATTGATGTTCTGGCACCACATGTAAAGAAAACTATTTCTAACTTGGGTTTTAAAATGGACAGTGATTTTAAATTAGATTCCCAGATTGGAGCGGTGGTCAAGACCAGTTTTTATCACCTCAGACAGCTGGCTAAGGTAAAGTCCATCCTTACAAAACAACAGCGGGAAACGGTAATCCATGCCTTCGTCACCTCTCGGCTGGATTACTGCAACGCTCTTTATCTTGGAGTCAGCCAGTCCTCCCTCAGACGCCTCCAGTTGGTCCAGAATGTTGCTGCTCGGCTTCTAACTGGAGTTCAAAAAAGGGAGCACGTCACCGCCACTCTGGCTTCACTCCACTGGCTGCCCGTTCATTTTAGAGTTCATTTTAGAGTTCATTTTAGAGTTCATTTTAGAGTTCATTTTAAGATTCTTTTATTTGTTTTTAAAAGTTTAAATGGTCTTGCTCCATCCTACTGTTGTGATTTCTCTTATTTCTCCACCCGAGTTCTGTAGTAACCGCTTCAATCCTGCAGGTATCAGTCAAATCATTGCACATTAAATACGACAATGGCACCTTTAAGTTTATGAATATTTAATAAGTAAAGTAACACAGAAGTAATAATGTTGTCATAGATTCACAAGTATAAACAGTGGGTTAGTTAAATGCAGTCGTTATTTTATCATATTAAAATGGATGCATCTCTTAATCTGAAACAATACAACCTGCTTTTATCTTTCTCCTCCAAACTGCTGCTGGCTGGCTGCTGCGTCTCTCTCCCTCACACACCAGGACAGGACGACTCTTCACTTCTCTTTGTCTCAGCAAAACAGGGCGTTCCTTCACACAGGAAAACTAACTTTTTAGCGCGCTTTGAGTCTGTCTGCGTTCTGATTGGTCAGTAGCAAAAGTGGTTTACATCGTGTTACATTATATAAACAGGAAATGAAGAGCCTCTTCAAAGTAAAACAGGAAATGGGTCAATTTCAAAATAAAATAAGAATTAGGAGTCAGATTCTAAAAGGAACAAATATTATTCCACAACA
>NW_023624253.1:2004-3894 GCF_014905685.2 Nematolebias whitei | reverse complement strand
TTGTTGTTGTTAAGCACTTTGATTACAGGTTCTGTTTTAAATGTGCTCTATAAATAAAGTTGACTTGACAGATAGCTTCATTTAGCTCAGAGCTTCATTATATCTCTCACACTAACGTAACTACTGTTTATTATTATTAAACTTGTAAGGATGGTACCATTTACTGGCTCTGTTTGTGTCTGTGTTTCCCTAGTGTTCCTCTTCAGTTTAATTGGTGTCACCCTTGTCTCGTCACAGCTGTTTGTAATCACGTCTTGTCCTGTCCTTGTATATAAGCTGCCTGTTCTGTCTTGTTGGTCGTCGCGTCGTATTCGTTGGGTATCTCGTGTTCTCCTGCGTCTCCTGAGTTGTCCTGAGCTTCCTGAGTCCCTTCCGAGTTTCCCTCCTGAGTCTTCTAGTTTATGTAAGTGTTGCTGCCACGTCAGCTTATTGTTTTGTTACTTCTTTATTCGTCATTAAAGTATTTAGTTTTTTAATCTGCCGAGTTGAGTCCTGTCTGCAATACTGGGTTCGTTCCTGTCCACCAAACCCTGACATTACGACGCGACCACACATCAGAACCCAGCGGGCAGGGCTCTCTCGGCAGCTTACCTTTTTTCTTTTTCTCCTCCGAGCCTCCCGTGATGAGCAAATCCACAATCCGGTGCGGCGGGTTCTGGACTAGGCCCGTCCGCTCACAAGGACGTTATGACCAGGAGGTGGAAATCCTGTCCTCACCACTCCTGGTCCTCGAGGAGGACAGAGCTCGGTACCGGGGAAGCCACCGCACCACTGTTTCTGAGTCCGCCTCACCTGGCTACTCGGGATGGACGTCGGGGGAGGACGAAGCGATCGAGGAGGAGTTTGGTTTTGTTCCGGTCCCTCGACTCACCCGTCGTCGCCGGGGAGGTAGGAAGCGGTCCCGAGGGCAGCCCGTGGTGACCGGGCCGGTCTCATCGGCTGAGCAGAATTTTAGAGTTGGTTCTGGTGTTTCTGTGGGAGCTGGGTCCGCCACCTCACCTCTCATGTTTCCGGTGGGGGCGAGGTCCGACGTCCCGCGGGAGCTCCGGTCCACTCCTGTTCGGTTCGGCGGGTCCGGTCCACTTGACGTCACAGGGGCGGATTCCGTGGCCTCACCCTCCAGGTTCCTGGTGTGGGCGGAGTCTGACCTCTTGCCGTCCCACCGCGCCGCGGCTGTCCAACCCGGCCTGACCGTACCTCTGGGGCATGCTACCAGTGACTCTATGGGGGTGTGTTCCGCCGCCCCACCTCTTAGGTTTCCGGTGGGGGCGACACCTGACTCCACACCCTCACTTAAAGACACTGGCCCATCAGTCTCATATTCACCCCAGGATCTCGCTTTCATAAACCAGTCATTCTTAGATTCATTTACTACTGCTAAAAATAACCCGGACAGTTCAGAAGTTATATTTTCATTGATAGAGAAGTTTTTGGTTTCATGGCCCGGTCTCGTTCAGCTCCCAGAGTACAATAAATTATTAATAGAAATTAGGACTCTCAGCACACCCAGGGTCACAATCACTCATCCTGCACCTATCAACTTCACCGCACCCAAGGTCTCTACGTCGTCTGCTGCAGAGCTCCAGGTCTCTTCGCCGTCTGCTGCAGAGCTCCAGGTCTCTTCGCCGTCTGCTGCAGAGCTCCAGGTCTCTTCGCCGTCTGCTACAGAGCTCCAGGTCTCTTCGCCGTCTGCTGCAGAGCTCCAGGTCTCTTCGCCGTCTGCTGCAGAGCTCCAGGTCTCTTCGCCGTCTGCTGTAGAGCTCCAGGTCGCTTCGCCGTCTGCTGCAGAGCTTCAGGTCTCTTTGCCGTCTGCTGCAGAGCTACAGGTCTCTAAGTCTCAAGAGGGGCCGGCGCTCTCCAAGTCTCCAGAGGGGCCGGCGCTCTCCAAGT
>NW_023624253.1:0-1904 GCF_014905685.2 Nematolebias whitei | reverse complement strand
TCCGCATCTCCAGAGGGGTCGACGCTCTCCGCATCTCCAGAGGGGTCAACGCTCTCCGCATCTCCAGAGGGGTCGGCGCTCTCCGCATCTCCAGAGGGGTCGGCGCTCTCCGCATCTCCAGAGGGGTCGGCGCTCTCCGCATCTCCAGAGGGGTCGGCGCTCTCTGCATCTCCAGAGGGGTCGGCGCTCTCCGTATCTCCAGAGGGGTCGGCGCTCTCCGCATCTCCAGAGGGGTCGCCTCCATGGTCGTCGCACGCTGCGGTTCTCCAGTGCCCCAAGTCGTCAACGCCGCCTGTCGCGGCCTCCAAGTCGTCAATGTAGATGAACAGATGCTGCAAAATATTCATCAATTAAAACGGATTCCTCATTTTTCTGGACTGAATAAAACGTGCATTGAATTTAATGAAATGCAAACGTGAGACGTCATTTATCTTTGACCCATCAAAATGAATGCGGTCATTTATTTACAGAATCAAAGTTTAACATCAAACATTTACATTAATTTGGCAAAATATGAAAATAACAACATAATCAATCAATCAGGAAAACCATACGGCCATGATTTTCCGTTGCTTCACCACAGACATTTATGAAAACTGTACAGTTATGATCAATTATCCACACGGCGGTGGATGAGCACTTTACACAGACATTTCTAAATTATCTGGAAGGATTTCTACTTGAGAGAAGAATTTAAAGATGGGAAGGAAGTTTAAAGGGAGTAAAAGATGGTATGTGAGGGGAAGTGTTCACCAGAACCGACACTCTCCATCAGAACCCAGCTTCCCTCGGTACGCTTGGTAGGAAACTTGACTCATTACCTTTCTGAAGATTAATCAGCAGATATGGAGGTCCAGTTAACGCTACCTGTCCAGCGTCTCCGTAGGATGGCTGTGACTCGTCCGAAGTAGTGATGAGATTCCGTCCGACTCCAGCTCACATCAGCAAGTGGACTTCACATGAGTGGGGTACTTCAGAAGTTCCACTCAGAGGTGGAGGATATTATAATCCAACTCGGAGGAGCCTTATCATGCTGGACTTCTGTTCTCCCAAACGACTTCTCAGCGCAGAACCGAACTGAGAGAACTAGGAAGTACCGGCATTTTAAAGAGCTCTATTTCCGGTATATTTGAGCGTCCCTTATTGGGTAATATCAACCAGACAGGGGTGTGTTTTGTGATGTCAGAGGTTACTAGAAGTCAGAAAAGAGCAAGAATTGTTATGGAACAGATTAAACTGTTCTCAGAGACAGAGAGAGTTTTGTTTTGGCGAGTTTTAGAAACAGGTGCCAGCTCTACGTCTGAGAGGATGTAAACAAGACAGTTGTTCCAACACATGTCTGCTTCGACTCCTGACCTTGGAAAACGCACACTTGCTCATTCAAAGACAGAAATCAGAAAATGCATAAAAATCTGTAACAGACCTTAACATGAATTCTAACTCTGCATAAGCATTAAAAATCATTATTACTGTTCTACAGTTAATAAAATTGATTAGTTCACTGCGACATCTAAAATGGTTTGAACTAAGACACATTGATTATCAACATTTGTAAAATAGTAATGATAATAAAAAGAGAGTGTTCTTCCATTTGATTTTCAAGAAAGAGAGTCTCAGGATGGGTGAACCTGTATTTCTGGATTCAAATCAATGGAATGACAGTTCCTGTCCCACAAGGTTCTTAAGGTCAAGGGTTTTGACCTTAGGCTTAGTCTTGACATCAGGTTAAGTTCACTACAGTCCCCCCTTTGGAAATCATCACCTGTCCATGGGGATGAATTCCAAACATGAACTTACGCCTTCGATTGTCCTTGAAGCTTGATGTAATCCAGCAAAGAAACAAGAGTCAAGAGTAATCCAGCAAGGAAAACAAAAGTCAAAAGTAATCCAGCAAGGAAAACAAA
>NW_023624252.1:0-3895 GCF_014905685.2 Nematolebias whitei | reverse complement strand
GATGGACATTTTAGTTTTGTTGTTTAATATTTGACTCAAGGGCGCCCCCTACATTATTCAAACTGTTATATCTCAGTGATATGTCATCCGATCTGGACCAGATTTTTGGTGTGTGATTAGTGAGCACTTAAACACAGAATGGTATTGTTGTTTTACTTTTGACTCAAGTGCGCCCACTAGGTAAATCAAACTGTTATAGCTCAGTGATATATTGTCCGATCTGCATGAGAATTTTGGTGCTTGACTAGTGAGGACTTATGGACGCAGTGGTGTTGTTGTTTAATATTTGACTCAAGTGCGCCCCCTAGATAATTCAAACTGTTATATCTCAGTGATATATCGTCCGATCTGCACCAGATTTTTGGTGCTTGACTAGTGAGGACTTATGGACGCAGTGGTGTTGTTGTTTCATATTTGACTCAAGTGCGCCCCCTACATTATTACAATAGGTATATATGCGGTCGCAGCTTATGTCAAAGGTTCGGCGAATGCGCACTCCGGAGAACGGGCGCGTGACGGTAGCGTGAGCGTTCTCGATGGTGACCGGGAAGGGTCGCTGCAGTTCCCGCGGTCGCCATAAGGCCGCAGCGGCGCTTCGCTGCGAGGGCCTTCAACGCTGCTTGCAGCTTTAATTATTCTTCTTCTTCTTATTCTTTTCAATGTTTAAGCGCTTATTTGGAGGGGTTAGCATATTTGAAACCTAGCCAAACTTTACCCAAAATTGTCCCCCGCGAGAAATAGTAGTATGATAATGGAACCAAAAGTGGGCGTGGCCAAACTGCTCTACAGCGCCCCCTAACGTGAGATATGACAACTGGTAAGTCCTAGAGAGCTGAAATTTGGTACATATGTAGAACCCACCGAATCATGAAAAAAAGTCTCTTGGAGGTATGCCTTAAACCCAACAGGAAGTCGGCCATTTTGGGTCAAAGGGTCAATTTTGGCCGTTTTTCACTTTTCGTACACGGCGAATTTGAACGAACTCCTCCTAGGGATTTTGCTCAATCGTTTTCAAACCTTCGCCATTTTGCTCAGTAGGCATGGGGGACCTAAAGTTATCAAAACGGTGCAAATTGACGCATGTTGAGGGGGCGGGGCCGGACCTCAAAATTATGCTTCACGCCAAAAATTTCCAAACGCTACAACTTTCACGTTGAAAAACAGAATTGTACCAAATTTGGCACGAGTCATCCCTGTCCCATGCTAGACGATACCCTGAGGTCAAATTTTGACGCCATCAAAGCCCCGCCCCCTCAGAACAGGAAGTGACTTTTTTTGCTTGGAATGCTCCCTCCCTGACACTCTTGACCCAATCAGGATGATCCTGTGTTAGAAGGCAGATAACAAGTTGGTCTGACTTGCTTTGAAGCGCAAAGCGTTTCCCCTTGAGGATGTGGGCGTGGCGGCGTGGCGAAGTCAGAAGTGACGCCGTTACAATACGTTTGGCTCTAAATTCCACAGATTTGATCCGAGGTTCATGAAAATCACTATGATCGATCATTGCCCGCCCCTTGAACAGGAAACCATGATGATTGCGCAATAGCCTCTCTAGCGCCCCCTAGAATATTTTAAAACCTCAGCCCCGAGCCATTTTTCGACCGATAAATCTGAAACTCGGTGAACATGTGTATCTTCTCAGGACCTATGAAAAAGTCTCTTGGCGCTCCGGTCCAAAGCCAACAGGAAGTCGGCCATTTTGGGTCAAAGGTTAATTTTTGGGCGTTTTTAACGGCGAATTTTAACGAACTCCTCCTAGGGATTTTGAAGGATTGACTTAAAACTTGGTTATTAGGCCCTTAAGACATTAGAGAGTAAAAGTTATCAAAAGCTTTCGGTTTCGTTTTGTTAAAGGGGCGTGGCCAGGCCTCAAAGTTGAGCTTCACGCCATAAATTTCCAAACGTTATAACTTTCAACTTGAATGACAGATTTGCACCAAATTTGGCATGAGTCATCCCTCTCCCATGCCCGACGATACCCTGAGGTCATATTGTGACGTCATCAAAGCCCCGCCCCCTCAGAACAGGAAGTAACTTTTTTGGCTTGGAATGGTCCTTCTTTGACACCCTTCACATAATCAGGATGATCCTGTGTTAGAAGACAGATAAGATGGTCTGACTTGATTTAAACAACAAAACAGTTATAGCTGGAGAATGTGGGCATGGCGCCATGGCGAATTAAAAAGTGACGCCGTTGCAATACGTTTGGCTCTAAATTGCACAGATTTGAACCCAGATGAACCAAAATCACTATGATTGATCATTATCCACCTCTGAACAGGTTTCCATGATAAGTGGCCAAGAGCCTCCACAGCGCCACCTACATTCTTCTTACAGTTATATCTCATTGATACAACATCCGATCTGAACCAGATTTTTGGTGCGTCATTACTGAGAACTGATGGACATTTTAGTTGTGTTGGTTAATATTTGACTCAAGGGCGCCCCCTACATTATTCAAACTGTTTTGTCTCAGTGATATATCATCCGATCTGCACCAGATTTTGGGTGCATCATTAGTAAGCCCTCATGGACACATTAGTAATGTTTTTTTTACTTTTGACTCTAGAGCGCCCCCTTTAATATTCCAACCCTTATATCTCAATGATATATCATCTGATCTGCACCAGATTTTTGGTATATTATTATGCAGCCATGATGGACACATTAGTAATGTTTTTTAACGTTTGACTCTAGAGCTCCCCCTATAATATTCCAACCCTTATATCTCAGTGATATATCATCCGATCTGCACCAGATTTTGGGTGCATCATTAGTAAGCCCTGATGGACACATTTGTAATGTTTTTTTACTTTTGACTCTAGAGCGCCCCCTATAATATTCCAACCCTTATATCTCAATGATATCTCATCCGATCTGCACCAGATTTTTATGGCATAATGTGTGACCATGTCTAAACACATTGTTAGTGTTGTTTAAAATTTGACTCAAGTGCGCCCCCTAGATTATTCAAACTGTTATATCTCAGTGATATGTCATCCGATCTGGACCAGATTTTGGGTGCATCATTACTGAGAGCTGATGGACATTTTAGTTTTGTTGTTTAATATTTGACTCAAGGGCGCCCCCTACATTATTCAAACTGTTATATCTCAGTGATATGTCATCCGATCTGGACCAGATTTTTGGTGTGTGATTAGTGAGCACTTAAACACAGAATGGTATTGTTGTTTTACTTTTGACTCAAGTGCGCCCACTAGGTAAATCAAACTGTTATAGCTCAGTGATATATTGTCCGATCTGCATGAGAATTTTGGTGCTTGACTAGTGAGGACTTATGGACGCAGTGGTGTTGTTGTTTAATATTTGACTCAAGTGCGCCCCCTAGATAATTCAAACTGTTATATCTCAGTGATATATCGTCCGATCTGCACCAGATTTTTGGTGCTTGACTAGTGAGGACTTATGGACGCAGTGGTGTTGTTGTTTCATATTTGACTCAAGTGCGCCCCCTACATTATTACAATAGGTATATATGCGGTCGCAGCTTATGTCAAAGGTTCGGCGAATGCGCACTCCGGAGAACGGGCGCGTGACGGTAGCGTGAGCGTTCTCGATGGTGACCGGGAAGGGTCGCTGCAGTTCCCGCGGTCGCCATAAGGCCGCAGCGGCGCTTCGCTGCGAGGGCCTTCAACGCTGCTTGCAGCTTTAATTATTCTTCTTCTTCTTATTCTTTTCAATGTTTAAGCGCTTATTTGGAGGGGTTAGCATATTTGAAACCTAGCCAAACTTTACCCAAAATTGTCCCCCGCGAGAAATAGTAGTATGATAATGGAACCAAAAGTGGGCGTGGCCAAACTGCTCTACAGCGCCCCCTAACGTGAGATATGACAACTGGTAAGTCCTAGAGAGCTGAAATTTGGTACATATGTAGAAC
>NW_023624251.1:0-3896 GCF_014905685.2 Nematolebias whitei | reverse complement strand
CCACCCAGAAAGGTCCCTGGACAGGATTTGAACTGGCAACCTTATTTCTACAGCTCTACCAACCATGCCACCTGGTGAAGCAAGCCAGCCATCTACGTCAAACTAATCAAACCAACTTTAAACAGAGGATGAGGTCTCAGATTTAGGCAGCTCTACTCCAACTCACACCTTCATGCAGGTGACCAAAACCTGTCTCGTGAACCAGGCGAGTAAAGAGTCTAATGAGCTTCCATCGCTCATGGAGAGTCATTCCGGTCTAATCTGCAGGTGAATCTGGGTTCACAACCAGGCCTCTCATGCAGTTCTATAAAACTTAGAACTGCACACACTCCTGCCTCCTGGACAGGAAGCGGCACGTCTTCAGCTTCAGAATAGAAGTTCTGTTGTTTTTGTTTTTTAAACTTTTATTTGTTCTATTCGAGCTAATAAAACATTGGGTTAAAAAGAACAACCCAGATTTGGGTTCTTAGATAATTACAACATGGGTAGACGCTAGCTAGCTGGTGCTAACAACTGTTCACGTCAGCTACAGCCAGCACCAAATAATGTTATTTTAGGAAAACTAGTCTTTCTGTCATCTTCCAAAGTTTTTATTTTAAATTATTATTATTTTTTTAACCATTTTAATTTAACATTGCATACTAAAGTTAATATACATCTGATTTGGTCAACTTTTGTCTTAAATGGCTGACTGTAAAGCGCAACATGGCTCATCTGACCCAACTACTGGGGTCACACTTTTTGACATTGTTTGATATTTGATATTTGTTAAAAACCAGTCCAGCCTATGATGCAACAATTATAATCCAGCAACGACTTAACTAAATAATCCAGCAGTTTTCAGTGTGTATTAGAGTCCATAAACTGCTGATAGTGTTTGCAAAAGTGTCTCTGCAATCAAACTTACAAAATAAATTACCATGAATAATTAACATTTTAATAATAATTAATTACAATATAATAATGGTTATTATAAAGATGTGTGTCCACTTCTAGTGCATTAATTTATTTATTTTAGCTCTCAAAATAACAAATTGGAGGTCTCACAGGAGTAAGTAGAGTTAAATTTTCCTTAGCCTGAGAAACTTTGTTGCCACTGGAGAGGTCTGATAAAATCCTCACTTTGATCCACCCGTTAATCAGGAAACTTCCAATTTGGGTTTGAATTTAAAGCTAAATATCTAATATTCTTAGATGATAAAAGGCTAATTTGGTTCCCTTAAAAACAGCAAATTTTAATTTTAATTTAATATTTTGCTTCACTTAAACTGCAGTCACTTATAAACAAAGCCATGCACCGTCGCTCCACGCAGATGCAGCTGTAGTGGACGAGCTGCAGGATGAGTAGCTGAGGCTTCCACAATGTTCACTAATAATTTTAAACGTCCGTTAGAATGAGACTTCCTGTGCACCGTGCATGCACAAGCAACATCACAAGAGATTACATCTTTCTGTGCCTTTTTTAAGAGAATGACAACCCAGCACGATTAAAGGACTCTTGCTTTGAACACTAAGATGTGAAACGCACAAACAAGCGTCTAGGTATAAATGAACGACATTTGAAAAAACACAACAAAAACAACAAAATCACAACAACATTTGAAAAAATGGAATTACATTAAGCCAAACAGGAAGTTTTACTTTTTATTTTTACTTTATTAACAGCATAAAATGGAACAACAATTTACGGCACACACACAACGGAGATACAGTTAAAATTATAGCCTGCTAACTGTATCTCTGTTGTGTGTATACTGTATATTGTTCTGTTGTTCACTTTTATGCTGTTAATAAAGTAAAAAAAAAAAAAAAAACTTCCTGTTTGGCTTAATGTAATTATGTTTTTTCAAAGGTCTGTTTTTTCTAATGTGATTCCGGCCACTTCCGTTTTGGCCACTTCCACTTTAGTTTAATGTAATTCAATTTTTTCAAATGTAATTCCGTTTTTTCAAACGTTATTCATTTACACCTTAGGGCCACCGTACAGATTTCTTAAAAAGTGAATTTTCAGCATCTCTTTAAGGTGTTTATTTTCCATTTAATAGCCTTGAAAGTTTATGCTTACATGACCAGGTTATGGTTTGTGAACCACAGCGGTCAGTCAGTGTGTGTCCTGTCTGTGGAGTCTTTTGTCTTCTTTACGGACACCGTCAGCAAGCCGAGAGTGTAACAGGCCAAATAATGGAGTGTCATGGCCTGCAGCTGTAGGCCATACGAGTCCGATCAAAAAAGACGTGTGTCAGCCAGCTCCAGATTTGTAAATTGCAGTTTCATTGTCCCCTGTCAAGCTATGATCTTAATAATGGAAGCAGCGGCTTGAAGGGAATAACCCGGAGGACAAGCACCCATGTGCAGCAGGCTCTGACAAACATTATGAAGCTCTTTGAAAATTCCAGTCTATAGTATATTAAATCCTTTATGTGCGTTTTATCCCTACAAGAACAATTTGTAAAATAAAGAGAAGAACCTCCTGCAGGTATTGTATAAATGCTGCTAAATACCCTAATTTTAATAATAAAATTATAAGATTCTGAAAGGTAATTTGAGTCCTGAGTTGATGTGTATTGTTTTACTAAGACATGAACATACATATGCATCAGAGTTGTGTCTATTCAGAATATGAGGCTGCCGGTGGTGCAAACTAAAACCATCATGCTCAGGCACTTCCTCTGCAGACTAACAGAGCCCCAGGGGGCGGTGGGGGCAATTACAGGCGTCTCCACGATGAGCTGATGAGATAAAAAGAAGTCTATTTTTTCTCAAGAATCTTTATAAAACTCAGCCCTTAATGCATTTAGTCAAATAATCACTATAAATGAGTCATTGTTTAATATTTGCTTTAATCACACCAGCACAGTTGTTTACAGCTTTGTTTTTATTTACAGCACAAACCAACTATGCGGCCCTCATTAAAGTCTGATTTCAACCTTGAATCCTAATCCAAAGCCATAAATTCATGGTCTTTCTGAGTGACTGCAGTCACAGAGACACGTCCTAGTGACAGAAAACAGAAGATAGAGGCCGCTTTAATTTCACATGGCTAAACTTTTACATTTCACTTTCAGTTTTATGGACTTGTGGTTCACCCTAACCTTTACAAACACAATACTTTTGTAAGGGCAGCACCATTTTCACTGTGATTTGCAAATCCAAATTTAATTTAGCTGTTACTACGTATTATACAAGCATCAGTTTATTTGACTGTATTTATGGGATGTGATAAAATGCTTTTTAGATTTTTAGTGAAACGTGGACTTTGATTATGCCAAACAACCTAATTATTCTTTGCAACATGATCATTTATGTGTGTGCGTGGGTCACATTTGATCCAAAAATGGAAACTCAAAGCTTGTTTTAGCATTAGTTTTGGTATTTTGTTTGTATAATTTCTGTTCTAATTAACATATCCTTTGATGACAGATGTATTTTTAATGTTCTGCTCGTAGCTGTGGAAACAGGTGGTGAGATGAGCGTAACAATGCAAAGCAAAAATAGCAGCACTTTTTGCCAAAATGGTTGAAAAATAAAGATAAATGAAGTAATTTAGTTTTAAGCAGCTGTACATTTTTACACAATATAGAAAAATGTGCTGGTTTATATACCAGGTTTATAAAATCATAAATATCAAATTAGGGTACAGAAATCTATTTTCTTTTTGTTCTTTATTTTAAAATTAATCTTTATATATATATGGACATGTGCATTGTCTAGCTGCCATATTGGATGATGCAGCACCCTCTGCACCCCTGCTTCACACAGCCTTTTATCTGCTTTGAAACTTTAAGTAAATTTTAATTTCCCTCATGTATTCTGACAAGACAGCAGAAAAATGTGGGACATTTTACCAAGTTTCTGAATTTAATTTGCTTTTAAACAATCAAAATGAAAAAAAAAAA
>NW_023624250.1:3550-3897 GCF_014905685.2 Nematolebias whitei | reverse complement strand
TATATATATACATATATACATATATACATTATATATATACATATATACATATATACATTATATATATACATATATACATATATACATTATATATATACATATATACATATATACATTATATATATACATATATACATATATACATTATATATATACATATATACATATATACATTATATATATATATATACATATATACATTATATATATGTATATATACATATATACATATATACATTATATATATATATATACATTATATATATATGTATATATACATATATACATATACACATATATATACATATATATATACATATATACATACATATATATATACATATATA
>NW_023624249.1:0-3897 GCF_014905685.2 Nematolebias whitei | reverse complement strand
ACGTTTCTACATTTTTTTGTTGTTTTGCTTTGTTTTGTTTTTTTGAACGTCCAGATGACCAGATTTAACTTTTTTAGGTATTCCATTCTCATTCAATACTTTTTTAATACCTGCATATGTCTTTCGTTTTTGTACAGTTTCTATTGGATAATCGTGATCAAAGTAGATTTGTTTGTCCTTTACCTGAATTTTTTTCTGCCAGGCTTTTTTCAAGATCATTTCTTTCATCTCAAATTGTAGGAAGTTTACCACGATTGATCTGGGTGCATTTGAGTTCGGTTTATGGGAGGGGGTTTGGTGGGCTCGTTGTATCTGGAGATTTGTCTCCTCAGGAAGTTCAGGTTCCTTCTTTAAAAGTTTCTCCAGATATTTAGCTATGCAGCTCCCTTCCGCATCCTCTGGGAGACCGAAGACTCGGATATTGTTACTACTTGATCTCCCTTCAAGCTTGATTAGTTTTTCTTGTATTCGTTGTGTTTGCTTCATCAACTTTGTTAGCACCTCGTTAGCATTCACCTTCCAGTCCTCCACCTCTGTTATGCGCGTCTCTGCCTCGCTGATGCGCATCTGCTGCGCCTGTAATTCTCGGTTATTCTCCGGCAGTTTGCGGTCTATTTCTTGCTGGAGATGTGATATTTCTTCCTTCGTTTCTTTCTTCAGTTCGTCCTTAAATGATGTTAGTTTCTGGCATAGCTCTTGTTTAAGGGTTTTAATATCTGCTTTGATATTACTGAACCCGATTTGCAGCGTTTCCGTGCTGATGTGTTCTTCCATTTCCTTGGCTGGATCTTTTCTGTGTTCACTGGCTTCATATTAGGAAATTTCTTCCATTACAAGCTGCTTTTCAATTTTGTCTTGCTTTTTCCGGCCTCTTCCTTTGCTTACCCCACCTGTGCCTTAGTTTTGTTTAACAAATTACTGTTTCTTTGCGGGTATTTTACGTCAGACTCTGGAGAGCTAGTTGTCTACACTCTTGTTCTCTCCGCCATCCCTATGGGGTCACCTTTAAAGAGCTATTTGAAATCTGTCTAACAAATAAAAGAACTGTGTCTGCACTTTTGGCACAAAAGTGAGCTCATTTCAGGTACAGGGTTAGGGTCAGGGTTTCATTAGTTGTCTGTTAAAATCATCAACATTAAAAGAAATAAACACTTGAAATATATCAGTCTGTGGTACATGAGGTGGAATGAAATCAGGTGGCTTACCCCCTCTTCCCTGCCTCCCGACCCCAAACGTCAACGGAGAACAAGAGTGTAAGGAAAAAAAAAATACAAACCGGATTCCAAAAAAGTTGGGACACTAAACAAATTGTGAATAAAAACTGAATGCAATGACGTGGAGGTGCCAACATCTAATATTTTATTCAGAATAGAACACAAATCACAGATCAAAAGTTTAAACTGAGAGAATGTATCATTTTTAGGGAAAAATCTGTTGTTTCCAAATTTCATGGCGTCAACAAATCCCAAAAAAGTTGGGACAAGTCCATTTTTACCACTGTGTGGCATCCCCCCTTCTTCTTACAACACTCAACAGACGTCTGGGGACAGAGGAGACCAGTTTCTCAAGTTTAGAAATAGGAATGCTCTCCCATTCATGTCTAATACAGGCCTCTAACTGTTCAATCGTCTTGGGCCTTCTTTGTCACACCTTCCTCTTTATGATGCGCCAAATGTTCTCTATAGGTGAAAGATCTGGACTGCAGGCTGGCCATTTCAGTACCCGGATCCTTCTCCTACGTAGCCATGATGTTGTGATTGCTGCAGAATGTGGTCTGGCATTATGGTGTTGAAAAATGCAGGGTCTTCCCTGAAAGAGATGAAGTCTAGATGGGAGCATATGTTGTTCTAGAACCTGAACATAGTTCGCTGCATTAATGGTGCCTTTCCAGACATGCAAGCTGCCCATGCCAGAAGCGCTCATGCAACCCCATACCATCAGTGATGCAGGCTTCTGAACGGAGAGTTGATAACAACTTGGGCTATCCTTGTCCTCTCTGGTCCGGATGAAATGGCGTCCCAGTGTTCCATAAAGAACTTCAACTCGTGACTCACTGACCACAGAACAGTCTTCCATTTTGCCACACTCCATTTTAAATGACCCCTGGCCCAGTGCAAACGTCTGAGCTTGTGGAGCTTGCTTAGAAATAGCTTCCTCTTTGCACTGTAGCGTTTCAGCTGGCAACGACGGATGGCACGGTGGATTGTGTTCACTGACAATGCTTTCTGGAAGTATTCCTGAGCCCATTCTGTTATTTCCTTGACAGTGGCATTCCTGTTTGAGGTGCAGTGATGTTTAAGGGCCCGGAGATCACGAGCATCCAGTAGAGTTTTACGGCCTTGACCCTTACGCACAGCGATTGTTCCAGATTCTCTGAATCTTTTGATGATGTTATGCACGGTTGATGATGATAACTTAAAAGTCTTTGCTATTTTACGCTGGGTAACACCATTCTGGCATTGCTGCACTATCTTTCCGTGCAACAATGGTGGAACTGGTGATCCTCTTACCATCTTAGCTTCTGAGAGACACTGACACTCTGAGAAGCTCTTTTTATATCCAATCATGTTGTCAATTGAACTAATTAGTGTTAATTGGTCTTCCAGCTGTTTGTTATATGCACAATTTCCTTTTTCCAGCCATTTATTGCTTCTTGTCCCAACTTTTTTGGGATTTGTGACACTGTGAAATTTTGAATCAACATATTTTCCTTTAAAATGTTACAATTACTCAGATTAAACTTTTGATCTGTCATCTATGTTATATTATGAATAAAATATTGACATTGGCCATCTCTACATCATTTCATTCAGTTTTTATTCACAATTTGTTTAGTGTCCCAACTTTTTTGGAATCCAGTTTGTATATAAATATAAATAATTACCAGGAAGACCCCACTCCTCCCTCCTCCCACTCAAATAAGGTGTTGATACTGTAGTGGACTAGGCCTGATGTCAAAACTGACCATATGGGACTGAAACTGTCATTTCATTGATTTGAATCCAGAAATACAGGTTAACCCATCCTGAGACTTTCTTTCTTGAATTAATCAAGTGGAAAAGACAATTCTCTATGATCATTACTATTTTACAAATGTTTTGATAATCAAATTGTGTTAGTTCAAACAATGCTTACATGTTGAAGTGAACTACTCATTTTTATTTACTTAAACAGTAGTAATGATTTTTAATCCTCAATTCAAAGTGAAATCAAGTTAGAGTACGTTACAGAGTAATGATTCAATTTCTTGATCGTCTGCTTTGAAGTGAGCACATTTGTAAGTGTGTCAAAGTTCGAGTTTCGGTCAACTGAAAGTTTACTGAAAAGAAATGTCATGTTTAACTTTTACAGCGAGATACTTGGTGGAGCGACGCCACTAAGTCTGGGTTTTTCCATGATATCTTTCTGTCTGTTCTTAAACAATCTGAATCTTTTCCTTGACTTTTAATAACACCTTACATCACAAACCACACCTCTGCTTTGGTCCATCAACCAATCAAAAAGCTCTCAAATGAACCGGAAGTGACCCTTCTTAAAAGGTTGGCACTTCCTAGTTCAGAGAGAAGAGTTCAGCTCAGAGAGTTCAGCTCAGTCTTGAAGCTGCTGTAAGCTCAGTCTTGAAGATGGAGCAGCAGTTCAAGCAGAGAGTTTTTGGAATCCAGAATGCAGAGAGTTTGGGAGTTCCTGAATGCAGAACGCGGGCATTCAGGATGCTGCTGAATTAGAATCAAGCTGAACCAGAGACGATTTTGGGAATTATAACTTCTGTTTGGATAACCTCACACGACTCCCAAGGTTTTTAGCTGTTCTCACGGAGACGCTGAAAGAGTCAAAAGAAGAGCTCTACACTGACGCTGAAGCTATCGTCTGCAAGGTAAAAGTTCTATCTCGACCAAG
>NW_023624248.1:0-3897 GCF_014905685.2 Nematolebias whitei | reverse complement strand
TGAGAGTCAAGGTCGCAGATCAAGAAAAGTGGGAGGCAGTACCATCATCGGGGATCCTTTCAATCAATGAAAGACGAGATGTGATCCGAGATCTCTGTCTAGCAGCACAAAAGGGTGTGAGCTTCCCTAACACCACAACAGACAGATTAGTCGTCTACAGAGACCAGATAAGTGGACTTCTAGTTTGTGGTGGTCAAATCCAGAACTTCAACGAAGACTGCAAAGCTGTTCCTCTTTTACCATTCCAAACCTGGATTTCCACCCTCCTAGCCAGAGAAGCACACAGCGAGGGACATTATGGAGTGGCAGGAACCCTTCTGCGGATGAGGAAGAAGGCATGGGTCATAAGGGGAAGAGTTATTGCCCGAAAGGTTGTGGACAAGTGCATCACCTGCAAGAAAGCAAAAGCAAGAACCTGCAAGCAAATAATGGGAAACTTGCCTGAAGAGAGGTCAACTCCTGCTGCACCGTTTGAATTCACATCTGTCGACTTGTTTGGACCTTACCATGTGAAGGATGATGTCAGAAAGAGGATGACAATGAAAGTCTGGGGTGTTGTGTTTTGTTGCATGTCCAGTCGAGCCATTCATGTCGAGCTGGCAAACACATCATCTACAGAAAGCTTCCTGCTTGCTTACCAGAGGTTCACCGCAGTCCGAGGCCATCCCCAAAAAATCTGGTCTGATCCTGGTACCAACTTCGTTGGAGCAAAACCTGTATTAAAAGAGATGTACATTTACTTGAAAGAACAAAATCAAGAGTCAATTGGAGAATATGCTGCCAAACATGAAACTAACTGGACATGGAAAATCCTGCCAGCTGACTCGCCTCACCGGAATGGAGCTGCCGAAGCTGCTGTCAGAATCACCAAAAAAGCACTCCAAAGTCTTGGTAATGTAGGGGGCCTTACCTTTAGTGAATATCTCACAGTACTCCATCTAGCTGCCAGTCTTGTTAATGAAAGACCCATCAATGCCAGAATTCAGAGCGCAGAAGAGAGGATCCAGTACATCACACCAAACACTCTGTTACTTGGTCGAGCCACACAAAATGGTGACTTCAAAAGTATTGACTACACCACTTACCCCTTCAAATGACTCCAACAAGTGCAAAACATGGTCAACAACTTCTGGAAGTCCTGGAGCCAACTCGCTGGTCCAAACCTGTTTATTCGCAGTAAGTGGCACACTGCTGAAAGAAATGTTGCCGTTGGAGACATAGTTTGGCTCTGTGACCAAAATGCACTAAGAGGGCAGTTCAAACTTGCAAAAGTTATCCGTGTGAATCCAGATCCTGGAAATGTCGTCCGAGATGTTCATGTGAAAGTCTCTCCAAGTTCCAGTTTTTCGATGAAGACCCCAAAACCTGTCGCCAGAGATCCCAAGTCAATTTTCCAAGATACCATACTGCATCGGGATGTCCGGCGCCTTGTTGTCCTTGTACCAGTAGAAGATCAAGTCAAGAGTGCCTAGCTCGCCGGAGAAGGTACGACCATTCTGTGTAGCACCACATAAAGATCGAGTGGGAGGTGTCATGGCAACCTGGCGCCGCCCACATCGTGCACGCTGCACATACTGTGCACGCGCTCTTCACACGCTCTACACGGCAGCGCGACTGAGCGCTGAGCAGGTGCGCTTAATCAAATCAGCTGACTGCTCGCACTGGCACTAAAAAAATAACAGCAAACCAGCCGCTCGGTTGAGAGAGGAAAAAAAAGCACAGCGAGCAGGGCGTGCGGCAGCAGAGACAGAGACTTGAAACCTGTGAGGAAAGGGGACTTTAAACTTAAAGGACTATCGGTAAGCTCATTAATTGGAGTTTTAGAGGTGCTTTTTGGATCTGTTTCCTTTGAGTAGAGGAAGACAAAATTTATTTGAGTAATCACCGAATGTGGAAATGTTTGATCTATATAAATTGTTCTACATAAAATATAAGTCTATTCAAGTAATTATTAAATATTTATATGAGTGTTTGTTATAAAAAATTGTAGCAATGTATTTAGACTAATTTATTTGTTTTTTGTTGAAGGTTTTTCACCTGATAAACTGACCACCTGATTAGTTGTAACCACTGTTTACCAAATCAACTGTATTATCTGTGCAACTGGTGAAATTAAAAAAGGAATGCTGAGTGAAAAAGGAAGTCTGGTCCCAGTCTGTCAAGTGGACACCTCACAGTAACTGAAGAGAAACTTGACATTTCTAGAAAGAAGAGTGGCTCCGTCCAAAGTGGGATGGATGCCATCTCTCTGCATCAGACCAGGTTTTCCCCAGAAAGAACTCCAGTTATCTATGTAGCCCACGTCGTTGTCAGAACACCACCTGGACACCCAGCGGTTAAACGACAACATACGGCTAATACAGCTTGCACCCTTCCTCCATGGACTTTTCTTAGAATGTGTAAACAATGAATCCCTTCCTCCCACTCTAACCCAAGGTCTCATAACTCTAATTCCAAAACCAAAAAATATTTACTCTTTATTGAGAACTGACGTCCAATCTGCTTAGTAAATAATGATATTTGTACTGATATTCGCTAAAAGAATAAAAACTGTTCTGGACGACATAATTGATGAGACTCAATCCGACTTTATGAAGAACAGACATATTTCCAACAACATCAGATTAGTACTTGATTTAACTGATTACTCAGATCTATGTGCTGATGAAAGTTTTTTTTTTTTTTTTAGACTTTTATAAGGCTTTTGACACCATTGAACATAAATTTATATTCCACGCTCTAGAAAAGTTTGGTTTTGGTTCATATTTTAGCAGTGCCATCAAAACTATGTATACAAATGGAAATTGCTCAATCAGATTGCATGCTGGGACTTCTCCTCGAGTCTTCATCCATCCATTATCTTTACCCGCTATTTCCATTTTGGGTCACGGGGGTCGCCGGTGCCCATGTCCAGCAATCACTGTGCGAGGGGTGGGGTACACCCTGGACGGGTCTCCAGTCCATCACAGGGACACATAGAGACAAACGAGACAAACAACCATTCACTCTCTCATTCACACCTAGGGACAATTTAGAGTTACCAATCAGCCTAACATGCATGTTTTTGGTCTGTGGGAGGAAACCGGAGTACCCGGAGAAAACCCACGCATGCACGGAGAGAACATGCAAACTCCACCCAGAAAGGCCCCTGGACCGGGGTTTGAACCAAGGACCTGCTCGCTGAGAGGCAGCAGCTCTACCAGTTGCGCCACCGTGCTGCCCCTCCTTGAGTCTTCCTTAATTCAATTAAATTCAAAATACTGATGCTGTAGACAGGAAGGATCTCTTGTAAAGGTCCATCCCACAGTGCATCCTAAGAAACTGGCTGCAGATGCCGTCTGATCCGTCCACCCAGACTGGGCTGGTCTCTCTGTTCCCCGGGGCTGTAGGACCACCTGAATGCTGGGCAGAACTCCTCCCAGAGCGATGGCCACTCCTCCCAGCAGTCTAATCTAATCTAATCTAATCTAATCTAATCTCATTATATACCTCGCCAAATGGCATAAATGTCAATACACTAATCTCTAATCTCCATTTTGAAAATGAGCTCAAACAATAAATGAAAATTATTAAACGTTCCACCAACACAAGGCCATAACAACTTGCACCTTATGTGCTCTCTTTAATATATTTATGTGATATGTTATTGTAAAGCACGGCTTAATTTGTAAACTGATTGATGCCAGAACAGCGTGCAGGTGGGGAAAGGGGGGGTCCATGTGTCCTCTCACAGAAAATGTTGAATAACAGAGATACCATTTCCTGCATTCTGGTGTATTTTAACGGGTTGTACACATCAACATTTACATTTGTAAACAATAAAATTACTTTTTTGGAGAAGAACAGCAGGTCGTGTGTGAATAAAGCAGCTGTGATTCTGTCAGGTGTCCTCCCCCC
>NW_023624247.1:1954-3898 GCF_014905685.2 Nematolebias whitei | reverse complement strand
TCAAAGCCTCAGAGCCTGGAAGAGTAGTGAACTGGAAGATGATCAAATCCTCGGAGAATGGAAGAGTAGAGGAAGTAGAAGATGATCGATGTCTGGGAGCGTGGAAGAGTAGTGGAAGCGGAAGATGACCGAAGCCTAAGAGCCAGGAAGAATAGCGGAAGCGGAAGATGATCGAAGATTTGGAGACTGGAAGAGTAGTGAAAGTGGAAGATCGAGGACTCGGAGTCTGGACGAGCAGTGGAAGTGGAAGATCGAGGTCTTGGATACTGGAGGAGAAG
The DNA here is from genome assembly GCF_014905685.2 of Nematolebias whitei. Classification (NCBI taxonomy): domain Eukaryota; kingdom Metazoa; phylum Chordata; class Actinopteri; order Cyprinodontiformes; family Rivulidae; genus Nematolebias; species Nematolebias whitei. The sequence goes on along the minus strand of NW_023624247.1, from coordinate 3,620 downwards.
TGGAAGTGGAATATCGAAGCATGGGAGCCAGGAAGAGTAGTGGAAGCGGAAGATGATTGAAGCCTCGGAGCCTGGAAGAGTAGTGGAAGCGGAAGAATATCGAAGCCTCGGAGCCTGGAAGAGTAGTGGAACCGGAAGATGATCGAATCCTCGGAGCCTAGATGTGTTGTGGTAGCAGAAGATCAAGGTCTCGGAGACTGGAGGAGCAGGGGAAGCGGAAGATGATAGAAGCCTCAGAGCTTGGAAGAGTAGTGTAAGTGGAAGTTGATCGAAGCCTCGGAGCCAAAAAGAGTAGTGGAAGCGGATGATGATTGAAGCCTCGGAGCCTTGAAGAATAGTGGAAGTGGAAGATGATTTAAGCCTAGGAGCCTTGAAGAGTAGTGGAAGCGGAAGATCATCGAAGCCTCGGAGCCTGGAAGAGTAGTGGAAGCGGAAGATGATCGAAGCCTCAGAGCCTGGAAGAGTAGTGGAACTGGAAGATGATCGAATCCTCGGAGCCTGGAAGTGTTGTAGAAGTTGACGATGATCGATGCATCAGAGCCTGGAAGAGTATTGGAAGCGGAAGATGATCGTTGCCTGGGAGCCAAGAAGAGTAGTGGAATTGGAAGATGATCAAAGCCTCAGAGCCTGGAGGAGTAGTGGAAGCAGAAGATGATAGAAGCCTCGGAGCATGGAAGAGTAGTGGAAGCAGATGATGATCGATGCCTTGTAGCCTGGAAGAATAGTGAAAGGTGAAGATTGGGGTCTCGTAGTCTGGACGAGCAGTGGAAGTGGAAGATCGAGGTCTCGGAGACTGGAGGAGCAGTGGAAGTGGAAGAAGAATCGAAGCCTCATAGCCTGGAAGAGTAGTGGAAGAAGAAGATGATTGAAGCCTCTGAGCCTGGAAGAGTAGTGTAAGCGGGTGAGGATTAAATCCTCGGAGGCTGGAAGAGTAGTGAAAGTGGAAGATGATTGAAGCCTCGGAGCCTGGAAGAGTAGTGGAAGCGGAAGATTATCGAAGCCTCAGAGCCTGGAAGAGTAGTGGAACCGGAAGATGATCGAATTCTCAGAGCCTAGATGTGTTGTGGAAGCGGAAGATCAAGGTCTCGGAGACTAGATGAGCAGGGGAAGCGGAAGATGATCGAAGCTTCGGAGCCTGGAAGAGTAGTGGAAGCGGAATATGATTGAAGCCTCAGAGCCTGGAAGAGTAGTGGAAGATGATCGAAGCCTCGGAGCCTGGAGGAGTAGTTAAAGTGGAAGATGATCGAAGCCTCGGAGCCTGGAAGTGTTGTAGAAGCTGAAGATGATCGAAGCATCAGAGCCTGGAAGAGTATTGGAAGCAGAAGATGATCGATGCCTGGGAGCCGAGAAGAGTAGTGGTATTGGAAGATGATCGAAGCCTCGGAACCTGGAGCAGCAGTGGAAGCAGAAGATGAGAGAAGCATCGGAGCATGGAAGAGTAGTGGAAGGGGATGATGATCGATGCCTCAGAACCTGGAAGAGTAGTGGAAGCTGAAGATGACCGAAGCCTCAGAGCCAGGAAGAATAGTGGAAGCGGAAGATGATCGAAGCCTTGGAGACTAGAAGAGTAGTGGAAGCGGAAGATGATCGAAGCTTCGGAGCCTGGAAGAGTAGTGGAAGCAGAAGATGATCAAAGCCTCAGAGCCTGGAAGAGTAGTGAACCGGA
>NW_023624247.1:0-1944 GCF_014905685.2 Nematolebias whitei | reverse complement strand
TCAAAGCCTCAGAGCCTGGAAGAGTAGTGAACTGGAAGATGATCAAATCCTCGGAGAATGGAAGAGTAGAGGAAGTAGAAGATGATCGATGTCTGGGAGCGTGGAAGAGTAGTGGAAGCGGAAGATGACCGAAGCCTAAGAGCCAGGAAGAATAGCGGAAGCGGAAGATGATCGAAGATTTGGAGACTGGAAGAGTAGTGAAAGTGGAAGATCGAGGACTCGGAGTCTGGACGAGCAGTGGAAGTGGAAGATCGAGGTCTTGGATACTGGAGGAGAAGTGGAAGTGGAATATCGAAGCATGGGAGCCAGGAAGAGTAGTGGAAGCGGAAGATGATTGAAGCCTCGGAGCCTGGAAGAGTAGTGGAAGCGGAAGAATATCGAAGCCTCGGAGCCTGGAAGAGTAGTGGAACCGGAAGATGATCGAATCCTCGGAGCCTAGATGTGTTGTGGTAGCAGAAGATCAAGGTCTCGGAGACTGGAGGAGCAGGGGAAGCGGAAGATGATAGAAGCCTCAGAGCTTGGAAGAGTAGTGTAAGTGGAAGTTGATCGAAGCCTCGGAGCCAAAAAGAGTAGTGGAAGCGGATGATGATTGAAGCCTCGGAGCCTTGAAGAATAGTGGAAGTGGAAGATGATTTAAGCCTAGGAGCCTTGAAGAGTAGTGGAAGCGGAAGATCATCGAAGCCTCGGAGCCTGGAAGAGTAGTGGAAGCGGAAGATGATCGAAGCCTCAGAGCCTGGAAGAGTAGTGGAACTGGAAGATGATCGAATCCTCGGAGCCTGGAAGTGTTGTAGAAGTTGACGATGATCGATGCATCAGAGCCTGGAAGAGTATTGGAAGCGGAAGATGATCGTTGCCTGGGAGCCAAGAAGAGTAGTGGAATTGGAAGATGATCAAAGCCTCAGAGCCTGGAGGAGTAGTGGAAGCAGAAGATGATAGAAGCCTCGGAGCATGGAAGAGTAGTGGAAGCAGATGATGATCGATGCCTTGTAGCCTGGAAGAATAGTGAAAGGTGAAGATTGGGGTCTCGTAGTCTGGACGAGCAGTGGAAGTGGAAGATCGAGGTCTCGGAGACTGGAGGAGCAGTGGAAGTGGAAGAAGAATCGAAGCCTCATAGCCTGGAAGAGTAGTGGAAGAAGAAGATGATTGAAGCCTCTGAGCCTGGAAGAGTAGTGTAAGCGGGTGAGGATTAAATCCTCGGAGGCTGGAAGAGTAGTGAAAGTGGAAGATGATTGAAGCCTCGGAGCCTGGAAGAGTAGTGGAAGCGGAAGATTATCGAAGCCTCAGAGCCTGGAAGAGTAGTGGAACCGGAAGATGATCGAATTCTCAGAGCCTAGATGTGTTGTGGAAGCGGAAGATCAAGGTCTCGGAGACTAGATGAGCAGGGGAAGCGGAAGATGATCGAAGCTTCGGAGCCTGGAAGAGTAGTGGAAGCGGAATATGATTGAAGCCTCAGAGCCTGGAAGAGTAGTGGAAGATGATCGAAGCCTCGGAGCCTGGAGGAGTAGTTAAAGTGGAAGATGATCGAAGCCTCGGAGCCTGGAAGTGTTGTAGAAGCTGAAGATGATCGAAGCATCAGAGCCTGGAAGAGTATTGGAAGCAGAAGATGATCGATGCCTGGGAGCCGAGAAGAGTAGTGGTATTGGAAGATGATCGAAGCCTCGGAACCTGGAGCAGCAGTGGAAGCAGAAGATGAGAGAAGCATCGGAGCATGGAAGAGTAGTGGAAGGGGATGATGATCGATGCCTCAGAACCTGGAAGAGTAGTGGAAGCTGAAGATGACCGAAGCCTCAGAGCCAGGAAGAATAGTGGAAGCGGAAGATGATCGAAGCCTTGGAGACTAGAAGAGTAGTGGAAGCGGAAGATGATCGAAGCTTCGGAGCCTGGAAGAGTAGTGGAAGCAGAAGATGATCAAAGCCTCAGAGCCTGGAAGAGTAGTGAACCGGA
>NW_023624246.1:0-3899 GCF_014905685.2 Nematolebias whitei | reverse complement strand
TTGTCTTTTCTGGTTTCGCTCCATCTGGGTTCCTCGAGTCTTGACAGTAACAATCAGTTGATGGTGAGTAAGCGAGCTGTGGTATTTGTGTTGGGGCCCAATCTGTGGCAGAAATGGCAGCCTTTACCATTGGGCCCAAGTCTTTAGCCTGATGTGTGGGAGCTAAAGCTAGTGAGACGTGTGGGGCCGCTTCCGACGACATCCTGTACCATTCCAGTTGGGATGGTGTAAGGGTGACGTGAGAAGCCACGCCCTGTGGACCTACTATGAGCCGGTCAGATGTTAGTGGCCACTCAGTGTTCTGCAATTCCTGAGCAAAGTACTCCTTGTAACAATCGTCAGAGTCACGGTCATAAAAGAGAGTGACGTGGAGGGGATCGAGAGGTGGAACATAGGGACGCAGAGCATCCAGCCATGGCTTCCACAACAGGTAGGCTGAGTAAAGTCCAGTGTGGTCAGGTGTTTCAGGGCACAGCAACGCCCAGTAGATGTCAGCTACCTCCTCATGTATTGGCTGTACTAGACATTGTGATGACAAAGAGGAGGGAGATGCAGAACAAGTCCAGGTCACACCACTCGGCAAAGTAACACGTAAACCAGTTTGTTCACACAATATCGTTGCCCCGAGTTTCTTTAACAAGTCTCTTCCCAGCAGGTTGACAGGTACACGTGTAGACAGGACAAATGGATGTGTCACTGATTGAAGTCCTGCTGTCACCAAGAGGGGTTCAGTTAGAGACAGTTTCTGTTGCATCCCAGAGAATCCAACCACAGAGACAGTGTCCGAAGTGGCGTGTTCAGTAAATCCCTGATCGTTAAGGGTCGAGTAGGTGGCTCCTTTGTCTACTAGGAATGATAGGTCTTTATTCATGACCTTCATTCTCACCATAGGGTCTGCTCCTCCCCCTACGGTGTGATTACTCTGTGGGGTGTGTCATTGCTGATAGTATCCACCTGGTGTCGTACGAGGTGGACCCTGCATTCCAGGGTTAGGTGCCTGTGGCGCCATCTGGTGGTTGGGAGCTGAGTGGGAATGTGCTCCTCCTCTTTGGGCGTGGGCCTGCTTGTGGTAACAGTCACGAGCCCAATGGCCTGGCTTCTGACAGTAATGGCAGACATCTTGTGCTCTGCTTCCCTGTGTGTAACCACGACTGAAGCCCCTGCCACGAGAACCCCCTCTTCCTCCCCACTGTCCTCTAGACTGACCCCGAGGATATGCGACAGGAGGTGGGTGTTGGGTGGTTGTAGGACACTGATAAGCAGTTTCAGCCTGCACCATCTGTTTCGGCTCTTTCTTGGACTGAACTACGTCTCTGGCCTGTTTTAACTGTAGTTTTAAGAGCTGTGTTTGCATATCTTTCAGCTCTGCAGTGGTTTTGTTTTCCTCATCTGCGGCACACTGAAGGTGGTGGATGAGGTGACGCTCCCATTGGGCAGCGTCTGCAGTGGGCAAATCAGGATTAATTTTCATTGCCTTACTGACAGCTGCTGGCACACCATCAAGTATTGCTTGTCTGAAAAAATACCTCTGAGTGGTCCCCTGACCATGGCAGTGAGTCCTATCGTACCATTCCTGCTTACACAAGTCTAAGTACGCGGTGGGATTCTGACCTGGCTTCCAGGTGAGCTTAGGGACCCCTGTACCCTCTGGGAGGGGATACGCCTGTCTGAGGGCGACAGCAAGTCTCTGATACTGCAGCGACATACAAGTCGAGTCAGGTGTGTTACGATCCCATCCAGCTGCTCTTTCAATCTCGTTCATCCTAGTGGAAGTTACGCATCTTCCCAAAAGCGCCCTCATGTCCCCCACAGCTAAAGTAACGCCCTTAGTGAGGGAGTCTACCGCGTTCAACCACTTACTTCCTCCTTCTGTAAGGGGAGGAAGTTTGTCCACTAGCGCCTGCACATCGCCCAGCGCAAGAGGTTTGTAGCGTATCTGATTTCCTGTCAGCAATAGGGGATAAGAACCAGAACTAAGCAGGGCCACCTGGGAGGGGTCTACCTCTTCAGTGGGAAGGGAAACATGATCTGAGCTCTTGTCCACGAAAGTGGGTAGAGGAACAGATTGTGCCTGTGGTGGGAGAGTTGCCGACAGGTCAGAAGTAATTCGTATTGCCTGTGGCCAAAAAGGGTTGCCAGGTGAGCAAGTTTGCTGAGACGAAAGGGTGTGCGTGGGTGCAGATGGTGGTGCTTGTTGTGTCAGAGCCGCCCTGTTATCCCACCCCTGCAGTCCATCCTGCCGCCCCTCCATCCCAGAAGAACACAAAGAGGAGGACGTGCCTGACGCCGCAGAGACAGAAGAAGCGGGCAGGCTCGCGGGTGTGGAAACACTAAAAGAAGGCCAGGGGGAGGATGTGTTAGCAGGGTCAGTTTTTACAAGATAAGGGGTCATGTCTGCTGATGTCAGAGATGACGGCCCTCGAATTGCAGGGCTGTGTGTTTTCATGGGGAGAGGGGACTCCTCCCTCTGTTGCGAGGGGGTCTCCTCCCCTACCTGTATCATTCCATGTTTTATGTGATATATTGGATACATTCCCTTAGAGGGAGGAGCTGATGGGCTGCTGTTTGAGGTGTAAGGGGGGGGGGGCTGGACTAACCACTTCTGCTTCCTTCTGCTCTGTCTGCAGTAAATGTGACACTCCCTGAGCAACAAAAACCAGTTTCAACCACTCCTGTTTTTCACATTCAGCTGTTTCTTTTAACTTCCTGTATTTGCCTCTTTGCAGGGCGTTGGCTTCTTTCTTTTGTTTGTCAAACTTCTCTTCCTCTTTGGTACTCTCTTTAATTTTGGCCCACATAAAAGTTATCACGTCTTCCTCACCCTGGGCGTTGTCTATTTCCTCTAATTTTTTCACAAGTGCTTTTTGCAACTTTTTATCGAATTCTAACACGCTTAACACCTGTTTTACCACTTCGACCTGTTCTTTTATGGGTTTAAAACTTTCGCTTTCGCACTTCTTCCAACACTTCTCTGACATTTCATGTTCAAGTTCCTTTTCCATTCTCACCAAGAAACGCAGTCACACAACACACTTCTTGTTTTATTGTCTCTGGAACTCTGGAACTCTTTTCCTAAACAATCACACTGTGGTCTTATGATTACACACAACAAGATGGACAAACAACAAGAGACTGACCACTTATTTCAACATTCACGCGAGACACAGACGCCAGGAAAACTTCACAATGGTCACCCTTTAAAAGTTTTTTTTATCGTGTGTGTTGACTTCCCTCTAGGTTTTAGAAGACAGAACTGGTCTGTGCACTGTGACTTCTTTGTATTGGATTACAAATTATTTATTTGTTAAGTTTAATTACTGATTTCGGTATTTTGTTTTATTTTATTTGGTGCGTGCGTCGTACTATTTAACTCCTACCCAGTCCCGCATTTGCTCACGTACGTTCAATTGTGAGCGAACCTAATTGTTACTGTTTTCAGTTGGCTGCTAATCCAACAAGTTTACAGTTAAACTTAGTCTATGGAGTTACAGGGTCGAACGGCGAAATAATATTCCTAAAACCTTCACCCCTCCGGCCGAAAGCCCGTCGACTTCCGGTTGGCACGACTACTGCGCAGTTTTAATCTTGGGACTGGTATTTAATATTTTATTACGTTTACTTTTACTTTTATCGTCGACGTAAATCCTCACTATTTTCACTATTTAGTTGGGAGTCCACACACTGAGAAAATTTGCCTATTATAAGCCCAATTTACAGATTTCGTATATAACAGGTATCTGCTCACCTTTTGATGTCGATTTGTGGCCACTGGTCAGTGTGATGGACTCGGACAGTCCTCTCCTATTCGCGGGAAAATGATCTTGGTGGGACCTCCACTTGCAAGCGATACGTTCAGTTTGATGTGTTGTTCTCATCCGCCCGAATTCGTTTTCTCATTT
>NW_023624245.1:0-3904 GCF_014905685.2 Nematolebias whitei | reverse complement strand
TGCCTTGGGAATTTCAAATAAAAGCGTACTGTAAAGACGATATGAATCAATGTTTTCGTTTTGTCACGATATAACTGAATCATTAATCATTTAATCAATATATCGATTTAAATCAATGTATTGTTACACCCCTACTATATAGTTTCAGAAATGCTCAAAACTGAAGCAGAACAAAACTTTTCCATCATGATATTAAAGTTGTGCCTTTTATTGGCAATGCTAAACATCATAAAACTATCCCAGAGGTTTTTTGTCAAGGCATTACTATATGACTAAAGAAAATCTAGTGCAACTGGCAGTAAACTTTGGCATTTTGTAAGATAAGAATTTTAAGAACCGTCTAGCATTGATTGACCGTGACTTCAGGTGCTGCTGATCACCAAAAGTTTAATGTTCTACTCGAGGAAAGCTTACCTTGGCACTCTCCTGTTTGCTGTAAGAGCTGACTGTTAAAGCAATCTATTGTGAGTACAGATGATGAAGTGCCACAGACGGACCAAAAATCGAGCCATTCACTCAGCTTTAAACGTAAACCAGCACTTAAGCCTCGGCTGAACTGCACACTGTACTGTGCATGGAAGTGTTTGTCAGAGGCTAAGAGATGCTGCAGTAAACCCATTCTGCTCTTTCCTTGTGACTCCTGCACAGATATCTGGATGTTGCCAAGCTTTAACAAACAGACTCTCTGTGCTATCAGCCTTCGTTATCATCCCGTCACACTGTATGGGGAAGATAAATCTAAGCAATTAAAATTTAAATTGCTGTGTGCACTGCCGTGACTTCCTTCTTTTTGCGTGTCTCTGCATCTCTCTCAGGCACACGTCTGGACCGCTTCAGTCTCACGCCAGGGGTATAAAAATGTTGCAAGAGATGAAAAACACACAGGTCTAACTGAAATACCTCCCACAAGAGGTGGAACATTAGGCTTTATTTTTAAAGCAGATAAATCTTAGATTAAATGTAAAAAAAATAAGCCATTTCACACATGAGCTGCAGTCTTGAAATTACATAAATGTTCCTACATGGAAGAATAAACTACGGGCTTATTGCAAAAAATTTCAGCCAACTTTCAAGTAATAAATGCATGTAGAAATTAACACCAAAACTAAACTGTCAACAAGAAAAACTATCTGTTACCACATGCTGTAAACAACAACAACAAAAATATTCGCACAACGTACTTTTTGCATAATGTTCTACCTCCCACCCTTCATTTACAAACACCATGCGTCTGAATATTAGAAGTCTGGAATGATTTATTCACACATACTCCACTGAGACTCAGGTATTCATGTGTGAAAATCACAAGCACATGTGCAAAAACACAACATAATACACCTGACTGGATGCACTTTTACCTCCATACAAGCTATCAAACATTTACACACGTCTCCACAACCACACACACATCCAACCCTAAGAACTAAACTCTTAAGTTTGATAGATCTCACCATAGAGGTGCAAAATTTTTGCAGAAATGTGTCAAAGGAAAAAGGCTGATGCTTATTATGTTGGATAAAGATACAAACCATTAGTTGCTTGAACTCTTTATACCCAGATTATTAACAAAAAGGAAGAAAATCAGGACCGTTGTTTCATTTTGGAGAGGAACTGCAGTGGTTAGAGCCGTCACCTCTCAGCTAGAAGGTCACAAGAAGTCTCCAGGCCTGGGGCTTTCCTGGGTGGAGTTTGCATGCTCTCTCCATGTATGCGTGGGTTTCATCAGGGTTTTCTAGTTTCCTCCAATTAATCAAAACATGCATGTTAGGCTAATTGGTAACTTTAAATTGTCCCTAGGTGTGAGTGAAAGTGTGAATGGCTATTTGTCTAATCTGTCAGCATGTGTCTCTGTGACGGACTTGTGACCAGTCCAAGGTGTACCCTGCGTCTTGCACAGTGTCTGATGGAGATAGGCAAATGACCTAGAAAGGAGAAGTGGGTGAAAAAATTAATAAAAATTAAGGGTGCACCGATTTATCTGCCCCAATTTCCTTAATTTTGGGAGATCGGAAATCGGCCGATACTTACATGAGAAAACGGTTTTACCGATTTTTTGCAGTTTTAACAATTGTCTAAACTTCATTTTTGTTTAAGAGCTCTACCTCATGGCCAGTTAAAACAAGTTTGTATTGTTTCCAGGATAATGTTCAAGCCTATGCTTTTTCAGTCAAATAAGACTGGAAAATTGAAGGTGCGTTGTGACCTTAGAACACCTGACAGTGTCGCTTATAAAACAAAATCAGTATCGGCCAAAATCGGAATCGGCAGGTCAGACTTTTTAGAAATCAGTAATTGGTAATCGGCCAGAAAACTGCAATCGGTGCACTCCTAAAAAAATGGATGGACAAAGAGATAAGATATGCCTCTCTGATATCCATAGATGTCTTACACATCTAGAAAGACACAATCAATGCAGAATAGTACTTGTGTTCCTGAAATGCAGAGTCAACGCTTCTTCCCAAGCGGTTTCACAACCTCTCAGAAACATAGTGATGGGTGACGCAGCAAGAAGATGCGCTCCGCAGCTATGACCTCTAACCTTTGGGTTGTCTACCTCAATCCAATCATATATGTTACAGTTAACAACTCACAGAGGACAATGAGCCAAACAACATACAGGATGGATGGTTGAGTCAGTGATTCATGCAATCCTAATGACCCTTTTAGAGTGATTGTTCCAACAATAACTCATAAGCTTGAAACTCCCAACTCATAATCAGAAATGAAGAAGCCCTATGGATGACAGATGTAAAGTCTTCAAGAAACAAGAGCCTCAGGTTAGTTGCCTTGTTTATGATGGTACTGCCATGCCATGGATGAGTGAGAATCCACACACAAAAGAGAGGACAAACATGTCCGTGTAGAGTTTGATAGAAATCACTTGGAGAAACTAGAAGTCTATTGGTAAAACACTTGTTTTATAAGTACATGTGTACAACATAGTATATGTGAACGTCATAATTGTAAAAAACATACGTTTTATGTAGAACAATTGACGGTTTATCATCTGTCAACATTTAGTCATGTTTGCTTGTTTCTGGGCCAGTGCAGTTTGCCAATCAAAGGAAGAATGACTTTTGAATTGTACTTGTAAATCCTGAAAGGAAGTGTCAGAACATCTGTCCATGAGTTGAACCTTAAGAGGAAATGGATCATGCAGAAAGACAATGTGTTGAAATCACCAAGCCAAAGTCCTGACCCTAATCCAACAGAAGTTGTGGAAGTATGTGAAGCAAGCAGATGGACAAAACCCACCAATGCCCAAGAGCTGAAGTCATTCTTTGATAAGGAATGAGCAAAAGTAGCACCAGGTTTAGATGCGGAAACAATAATCTGTTCCCAAACAGGTTTAGTTTTACCATTTCCTGCCCATGGGTTTCACAAAACCTTCTGAAAAATAATAATACTAGATATTACCAGAGTATGAGTCCTGTATTGCAGGGATTGATGTTCTCGGAGTTGCATTTCTTTAACTTTATGTTCAAAAGCGCAGACTCAAACACAGATCTGTTTTGTAAAATTAAGCCGTCGTGTACGCCTCCCGTGGGATGCACGAGACCACATTCACAAGGTGGTTCAGACAAATGAGTTATATGTTTATGAAGTGGTATTACTTGTAAAAACATGGTAAAAGATCTGCAAATAGTGCATTTATTTGACTGCAAGTGCAGTCTTTTGCTCCAGTGTGGTTGCTAAACATGAATATCTGAGTGATGTACGGATGAAACACTGTGGTTTACCTAGTCTAATGCCCCATTTGCACTGCCCCTAATAAGCCCCAACTCTGGGCAGCCCGCCACAGAAAGAACCGTTTTGCACCAGTACTTTAGTATTTTTAACTGATTTGAGGCTGATTCCGGACCTCTTTTCATCCCTGCTTCTCTGGTGGGACCGAACGAGCTCA
>NW_023624244.1:0-3905 GCF_014905685.2 Nematolebias whitei | reverse complement strand
GAAACGTTTAACGGTCTACATGAAATAATTTACCAGAGGTAAGGGTTTCCTCCAGTTCCTCCTCACTTGGAGCTCCTTCAGCACCATAGATCAGTTCTTCAAGGTCTGTTGAGGTAGGAAGCGTCTTGCTCTGTTGGATAACTTTCTGCTTGAAAACAGTCGGCCATCTAAAGTTAAAGGCATTCTATTAATTCAGTGCAGAAAACAACGAGAACAAAATTACATCACTTATCAAACTATTAAACACACTGAAAATAATCACTGGAAACCTTAGTGTGGACAAATGATCTAAAATAAAGACAAAAGTATTCCAGTATAAAACAAATGTTTGCTGTTTATGCAATAAATGAAAAAAAAAAAGGGGGCATATTTGACAAAGTACTAAACATATGAAGTGGATTAAAAAAATGTTGGCACTAACCTCTCCAAAAATCTGGAAGCAACATCTTCTCCAAATTCCAAAATGAAGTCTTGGTCAATCTAAACATATGGGAAAAAAAGCTTATTGCAACATGACACAAAACCAAATGATCTCCAGGCCTTTGTTTCATGGGCAGGTGTGTTAAGACTGTTCAAAGAGGTGATTAATTTATGACACATCAAATACAATACAATGAAAGCATAAAAAGTAAATAATGTGGAGATTGCCCAAAATGAGATCTGTAGCTATTTTACAAGATTTTCATTGTAGAAAACTTGCCAATTTACGAATAAGACACAATTGTACATCAAAACACTATTTGTGTAAAATGCTGAATTACCAAGCCTTTGACATCTCTGAAGCGAGGAAACTCAGTCAAGACATCGGATGATCTGTTTTCGTCCAGGACCATCTTGCGACGGTAATCAAATGTCATCTTCATTTTGTTCTTGACAGTGGCCTCATCAGAAGAATATTTCATGAAGGAAATGGCCTCCTTACACTGCTCTTCACTTAGGATCACCTCAGGATTAAATGAAGCATCTCGTCTGGCTGTTGGTCCACCCCCAGTCAGCTGACATGATGATCTTCTCCCCTCTGTTAACCTACTCTTCCTCTGAATGGTTTTAAGCCTCCATGCTAAGTAACCACTACCACTTTCACCATCATAGAAATGTTCCTTTAAAATAGGTTAACAGGTTATTTTTGTATTACAGCATTTGGGTCAAAAGATAAAAGCATTGGAAACAACTTGTGTAGTTAAAACTGTATATAATACGTACATATCCATTTCTGGAATATGGATCACGCAAGTTTGGGAACATTTCAATTATGCCTTGAGCATACAGTTCCCTCACACGTCGTGGTGGTGCTGTCCTGAAAGGAGCATAGTAAATATATTTAATGTCTGACAATAACATTCAAAGCATAATTTCTTAAGAAGTAGCACAGCACTTCAAGAAAAATGAACTTACCCATGAATTTCAGTCATGTCCGCAGCAAGGATGTTAACTAGCTTTCGACGTGAACAGTCTGTCAGGATTTTTGTCCGCATATATTCCTTAAGAATTTGATCTCCACCTGGTTTCTTGGTCAGTGCTGATTCAACCAACTGTTAACAGACAACAAGGATGTTTTTTTGCATATTAAGGAAGACAACAAAGCATATTGGTTATTTTTCATCTTTTCGTACATCGTGGCAGAAAACAATTAATCTGACCTTTTTTGAACTTGTATCCATCCATTTCATTTTCTGCCGTTTACTGGGAGGACTGTAATTCTCATCATGGATGGGAGGAACAGAGTTGCAGGATTCAAGTTCCAGGATGATTGTATCGTCGGAGTCACAACGTGAAAGTTCTGCTGAATCTGTTGAAGTTTGACGCACAGGGTTGGGAGAAAATGATGTTTCTAGGGTGCAGTGAGATGAAGGTGGCTCCTGAGAACAGTTGGACAAAGTTCTCTCCTGAGAAGCTAAAGGTCACAAGAAAGAGTGGAGAAAATGAATAAGCCAAATGATCTGCACTGGTTGTCACCCTGAAGTCCCATGGAACTTTGGTAAAAGTCAAAATGCAAAGGAACATTCAGAAGGAACTCGGAATCAAGAAAAATCAAGCTTACCATTGCCAAATGTGATGGTGAACACGCCAGTACTGGGCTGCTGCACTAATTCCTCAAATATTTCTGTGTCCACCTCAGTTCCTGTGTCATCAAAAACTCTGATGCCCTCAACAACAGGTGGAATGGCAAACTTTATGAAAGCTTTGGAATAAACAACACAATTAAATTATCAGTGAAATATTTGAAATGCAGGACTTACACTCTGTTACCAAAACAAGAAAGTGGTGAACAGAACCTACAATGGTTAGCAGGGTATATGCAGGAATAATGAAGTTAATTTCAATACCTTTTCAAGACTTTTTCAAGACCTTCCAAAATAAATTCAAGACCTTATCGTCACTTTGTTTTATTAAGCAACAAATCTTTGATTTACAAAACTGCTGTTGTTTTCAATTAAATCCGTGAATCTCAAACCTACAACAGAACTGAGATACAGTGGATAGAAAAAAATTCAAAAGAAGAAAATGAACCACGACTAGGTTTAAGAAAATATAGCTTAGGTTACAACAAGACTCGTAGTTATTTTAAAGTAACTTGGTTGAACAATGGCGAATAAGAAATAAATATGTGCTGCCCATGGTCACCATGATGTCGGCAGACGGAGAGGCAGAAGACAGTGTCAAGGGAGCTTTGGTTGGTTCAGGCACACGGTTAGCTGGAAGCGCTGTCGCTGGTGGAGCACAGAAACTGCTGATAGACATCTGCGTTTTGCGGCTAGCTGCACTTTTGTGGCTAGCTCCAGTCATATGGGACTTCAAGGCGTTTATGCCCATCGAGGCTACGCTCATCTTTTTTTTACAAAATGTACAATAAGCCTCGCGGTTATTCTCGGCGACAGGCCTCAGCCATTCTTGAAAATCAGGCATCTCCAACCAGGAGTCCGAAAACTTGCATTTACCCATTATTCTCACGGTCTCGCGGCAACTTACTCGAACACACAGACTCAAAGCAGCCGCGCATGCGCACAAGATAGGCCTAGCCGTTAAGGCTGTTGTAACCTGACACTCTAAATTTGTGCGAAGCAGTTTCCGAATCCTCCGCGGTGAGGAAAACAAATATTAGTCATACATACTTTTTGCTGTCAAATTATTTAAAGCTAGAATAACAGCAAAAAAAATAATACCTCATCAAATCGCTTTCAAGACTTTTTAATACTTTTCAAGACCCTTAATTTTCCCAAATTTGATTTATCAACTTTTAATAACTTTCAAGACCCCGCGGACACTCTGGTTAGTGAAGAATCAAAATTTAACCTAACATATCAATTTTTATTTCAATTCTTATTATAAAACTGTTTTTGCATAAAATATGAAAAAGGGCTCTTTGTGTTTATAATGACAAATTAATTGTTCACTTCTATTTGGGAACACTCAAGATGCAGAGAACAGAACTGGCATACATCTGAACAACTTCAACAAACATTCTTCTTTTATTTTTCCAATGGTGGGTTCATGATTGCTTACCAGCATTCAAAAATTCCTCCAGGCTTGGTTCACTGATCTTCACATACTTCTGTTCCATACCAATTTTTGTTTTTATAAGCATGATGGTATCTATAGAAAAACAACAAATAGGAATTTTGAGCTACATAAATCTAACAGTCTAAAATAAAACCTACAATCGTTATATACACCATAAGAAAGATGGTATAAAGACAAGACAAAGAGAAGCTATTTTTATTATAAAGAAATTTGGCTTTGACATGATTTTTGGAGTAAATTACTACACTACTTGTTTGGCATTTATAATCTAGCACTCATTAAGGACACTTGTTGATTATCTGGTATCTTAACATTATAAAAACTTTGCAGGAAAAGCTGAACTTTCCTGTTTATGACAGGTGCATGCTGAAATATGACTGATG
>NW_023624243.1:0-3905 GCF_014905685.2 Nematolebias whitei | reverse complement strand
GAGCCCCCAGAGCCACCCACACAGGACGAACCACTCACCCACCCCCCAGAACGGACCACAGGGGAGAACCGGAAGATCCCCACCAGCAACCACATACAGTGACCCCCCGGGGCCAACAGCGACAAACTCATAGGCCCCCGTCGGCACCTGCCGCACCGATGTAGGTCCAGGTCTAGGCACCGAGGCCCGGGCACCGAGGACTCACACCACCCAGGCCAAGGCCTGACAGGGCCAGAGGACCCGAGCCCCACCAGGCAGACACCAGGCCGAGCCGACACACGCCCAAGCGCCCAGCCCCCGATACCAAGGGCCCCAAGCGCGCCGGCAGGCAAGGGCACACCCCACCAGGGGGCCGCGCGATAGGGGCGCAAAGCCAAGCACCCCCAGTTGTATCAAAGAGGGGGCAGTCCGAGTCTTGGCCTAACAAATATCCATTCATACACAGACACAATCACACTATCCCAACCTCAATCTCACATTCATTCACTCAAAGACATACAATAACGATATATTTCATTCTTATTCCCGATACACACTCTAAACCCCCCAGGTCCAAGACATGTACCCACCAGGGTCCCAAGAACATTGTGGAATTACCTTGACTTTTGTTTTCCTTGCTGGATTACTTTTGACTTTTGTTTCTTTGCTGGATTACATCAAGCTTCAAGGACAATCGAAGGCGTAAGTCCACGGTTGGAATTCATCTCCATGGACAGGCGATGATTTCCAAAGGGGGGACTGTAGTGGACTAGGCCTATGTCAAAACTGAGTCTTAGGTCAAAACTCTTGACCTTTAGGACCTTGTGGGACAGGAACTGTCATTTCATTCATTTGAACTCAGAAATACAGGTTCACCCATCCTGAGACTTTCTTTCTTGAAGATTCAAGTGAAAAGAACACTCTCTTTTTATTATCATTACTATTTTACAAATATTGATAATCAAAGTGTCTTAGTTCAAACCATGCCAGCCCATGCCCAAACCCAGGAGGTAAACCCATTCATTCTTGAGCGGAGAAGAGCCAATACCCCAGAACCGGCCCAGGCCATGCCCCGCCGACAGGACACCCCCCCACCATGAAGAGGACACGCCACCAACCACCCCCACACACCGCCAACAACCAAGCACACACCCCCAGCCGACCGCCCGCCAGGCCCCGGCAGCCACCCCGGTCAGCGGGCCAACCATGGCACCCAAGAGCCAAGCTCAGGGGGTCCAAACAACCCCAGGGAGAGCACAGCGCCAGCACCGCCCATGGCAACCCCCAGACCCTGAACCCCCACATAGTCCTGGTCAACACCCGACGGCCTGCCCTTCTCCCGGACCCCACCCCCGGAATGGCAGTCAGGGAACTAGGTGGGTAGGAAGAGGAGAAAAAATAAAAAATAAAAAATAAATAAATAAAAATAAGACCCCGACACATACACCCCCACCCCTAAATGTGCTGTTGATGTGTGTTGTTGTATAGTGCCATTAAAAAGGAAAGAAGAAGGAGCAAAGGCTGGCAAGGTGCCAGTTTCCCCTCCACCCCAACTCTATCCAAACCCTAGTGTCTAAATGTAACCGTTGTAAGTGAGCACAGGCACAGGGGGTGAGAGTAAGGTCATCCCACCACCCATAGCCATGTGCCCACTTCAAATTCCTATATATGAATGTCATGAGGATGTTATGAATGAATGTCTAAGGTGTACAATAAAATTGAGTCCCAGGTGGCTATGGTCAACAAAGATGTAAAATTGTTGCAGCGCAGCACACCCGAGCCCAAACAACCCTAAATGTATGGAATTGAAATGAAGAGGGTGGAGGTGCATGGTGAGGGATGGGGAGAAATAACTGTGAGAGCAAATGCTCCCACAGGGAGTCAGCTCCCCCACTGACCCAACAGCCCCCCCCCCCCCCCCCCCCCAAAGCCACCCAGGGATTGAGGCCAAGACACCTCTCCATCTGGACCGACCGCCAGGCCCGCTGAGCTCCAGACCAGAGAGGGACAGAGCCCCGAGGGCCGCCAGAAGCCGCACCAGCAGCCTACACACCCGAGGGCCACCAGGACCCCCACAGACCGCAGTCAGCCCGCTACCAGATGGAGCCAAACCCCACCAGGACGACCCGGCCAAGAGCGCCCGCCCAACCGCCGACAGTGCCAGGAAGCACCGGGAGCGAGCCCCCACCACAGGAAAGGGGCCAGCCAGCCGGCCATGCACAGTCCCGGGCCGCCCCCAAGGACATCCACCCCATCCCCACCCCAGAAGAAATACTACACCCACCCCTCATTCGGACATCTCTCAAAACACATAGCACACTAGACACCTAGGCTGGGTCAAACTACCCCCTCTTAGGGGCCACTGGTCACGCCCCCAAACACCCAACCCCCCAGCCCATGAACCCACAACCCACCAGCGAGCCGAAGGCCCCCGCCCAGAACCGGGCACCAGAGCGCAAGCCGGCCCAGAGCCCGGCAACCCGCCCGCCAGAGCCCAAGATCCCCGAACCCCACAGGCCCAAGCCCGGGGGCGACAAGCCCCCAGAACCCCAAGCCCCTGCGCCCACCCCGAACCCACACCAGCACAGCCAGGCTACCAGATCGGTGACCCACGACCGCCGCCACAGACCACCTGAGGGCCTGCATGCAGCCACCAGCAGACATCCCCCAGAACCACCCAGGCCCTCCCCAGAGGGAAAGCAGTGCCCCCCTGCCCAGGTACCCCCAAGAGCCCAGCCCCCGGCAACCCCCCCGGGGCCCCAAACCCATACACCCGCCTCCACATCAACCCCAAGGCCCCACAAGGTCAGATCTCAGACTACCCACCCTCACTATGTAACGGAGCCGATCAAAGGAGCCCACAGAGATTGATCCAATGTGTCGGCAGATGCTGTTTCAAGACTGATATGATCTAACAGAAGATTTTTATACTGATTAATGCTAAGATTATTTTTATTTTTCCAATTCAGGAGTATGGTTTTCTTTGCGATGCATAAGGCAGTGAAAATAATGCGACATGTATTTTTTTCCAGGGTAACATCTTCCAAGATAGCCAATAAGCAAACAGATGGAGAGAGTGGAATATTACATTTCAGACATTTAGACAAGTCTTCACAAACCTGGACCCAGAACCTCTGAACGGGTGGGCAGAACCAGAGTGCATGGATATAATCATCAGGAATATTGCCTGTGCACTGTGAGCAGTTGTTAGATGATGTAAATCCCATCCTAAACATTCGCTGACCTGTATAATGTACTCTATAAAGAACTTTATACTGTATTAATTGTAAGTTGGAGATTCTAGTCATTTTAAATGTTCTTAAACATATTTGAGACCAGGTGTTTTGGTCAAAATTGATTGATAAATCTGACTCCCATTTTGCAACAGGTAACATTATGGAGTCATTGATTCTAGACAATTTCTTGTATATTTTAGATAATAATTTGGGGGATTTAAGATTAAGGAACTCTAACACACATATTGGTGTTTCTAACAAAGTTTTATTAAGCTTAAATTTCTTTTTTATGATAGACTTAATTTGTTGATATTCTAAGAAGTATTTATTTTCCATGTCAAATTGTATTATTAAATTATTAAATGGAATAAAGTCTACACCTTCATATATGTGTTCCAGACGTTCAATTCCCTTGACTCTCCAACCTGGGAAATTTAACATATTATTTTCTTGTAGGATGTCAGGATTGTTCCAGATGGGTGTATGTCTACAGGGGAGTAGTGAAGATTTTGTCATTTTCAAATACTCCCACCATGCTGTCAGAGAAGAGCTAATACTGATGCTTTTAAAGCAAACATGTCTTTTTATATTTGTGCTAATAAACGGTAGATCTGAAATCTTCATATTATTGCATAGTTTGTTCTATGTCTATCCAAGTTTCATCTAATGTATTTGGATTTAACCACTTTG
>NW_023624242.1:1312-3906 GCF_014905685.2 Nematolebias whitei | reverse complement strand
CTTTGCAGCGGGAAACTTGTGACACTGTCACGACGTGATCCCGTCTTAATGCAAAGTATTCTCTGGACAACAGCTCTTTAGCATCCCTGGCTTCAGATAGTGATGCATTAAGTAACTGTATTTTGCTGTTCAGTGAATCAATTTCTGCACGTGCATCTTGCTGTGATTGAAACATCTGTTCAAAATGTTTTTTTTGTGAGGACCTCGTGTTCACTTTTAAATTGAAGGAAGTGTTCTTCAATTTCCTGAACCACCTCTTTTTCGCTGTTTAACCTTATCTCAAGGTCGTCAGCTTTTTCTACCACTGTATAGAATGATTCTTTCAGCAAAAGCACAATTTTAGCCAGTTTTTCATAGCTTGACTTTGTAATTTCTGTAGAGGTCACACTCTCTGCAACCTCCTTCAGATTGTCCAATAACTCTTTTGGGTTCATGCTGTCCACCTGTTCACCATATGGATGTAAGGATTCTGTGAGCAGCGTCAACGCTCTCTCTAAACAGTCCTTCATCTCATAAGGATCAAAATCCTTTTCTATCACACCTGTCATGGTTATTCACTGTGTAGCCTTATCTGTGTAAACAGTTGCCAACTTCAGAAGTTTTTTAACAGGTAAATATTTGTATGCAAGTGTCATGTGAGGTTCACACACTTTTTAGCTCTGGGTTCACTCAAGTACTGTAATAAGTCAACTTATTCAAATGTGGGCACCTATTTGTAGGTTTTACCCCAATTCATGAATATTCTTAAGTAAATGCTTCTCTGCAGTGTTACTTTTTAATGTGCTTATTTTTAACAGATACAAGAACCAGGCTATCTCAGTGATATTTACTCTAAAGCACTTAACATTAAATAAACCTGCAATTTTTCTAAAAGTTTAAAGCAACTTTAGTTTTAAAACGCTTTCTTAAGCCGTTTTTTTCCAGAAATTCGCTATTTTAACAGTTACTCATTAACCAGGTGGGTGAAAAGAAAAAGAAAAATGATGATGAGGAATAATCAGTCTCCCGTTCAGGAAAACTGTTATACTCCTCTTTTCCTGCCATTATCTTCTATTTAAAATTAAATATGAAGATGTGTTGTTTTAGGTGGTAAAAACAAATCAGAAACGTTTCTTTTTCTGATATAATTACTCTTATTTAGTGTTCTAGCAATTAAACGTGTATTATCTTTTCAGCAAATGAGTAAACTTTATCAACTCCGTGAATATCTGGACTGTATCTATTAAAAAGTTTCTAATTTTTCATTCTGCACCTCTGTCTGAGGAATTTATCAGTGAATGAAAAATGTCCTGGTAAATGCCTTTCTGGCATAAACACCTTAATCACTTTTTAAATGCAAGATAACAGTAATAATTCAGCTTGAAGAACGTTTATTAACTCAAAAATGCGTCTGACAGAAATAAACACGTATAATTTCACCAAAATAACCTAAAAACGAAGTGAAACTGTGATTTCAAGTTTCCAACAGCAGGTGGTGGTGTTAGCTTTATACCAGCAGGAGCCTATGACAACTTCCTGTGGGCGTTCTGTTGACATCCTGTCGTTAGCTTTTTAGCTTAAAATTAGCTTCGGCTAAAACTCGGTCAAATCAACATTTCTGAACGTATTTCAAGCTAAAACGTGGCATTGTTTCAACAAGCACGACTTCTTTGCATGAAACATGAGTTTTGGGGACATGTGGCAGCTGAATTTAGTGAATTTAAGCACAGAAAAGGCTTTGGTTGTACCGAGACTCATTTCCGGGTCACGTGACTGAATCTACCAATCATAACAGCACGGGGGTGGGCTTTACGACCTGACATCAGAGGGAGTGACGACAGACACGTCTCTCAGCAAATCAGGGCGACCCAACTCAGCGGTTTTCGACCAATCGCTGCTCGCCATTTCAGCTAGCGTGTTAGCATTTAGCCTGAAAAAGTCCGGTCAACTTTCTGTCCATTAACTTTCAAAATGCACTATTTTCTGTTAAAAATGTAACCAATAAGCTCTCAAAGCTCCACTGAGACTGCGCTCAGTCCTTAAAACGTCTCTCCATCCATTTAAAACACTCGTTCGGACTTATCAGAACCGAGCCGGACCAGAACCAACGTCTGGAACACAGTTTAAACAGAATAAAGCGTTTTAACACAAACCCAGCTTCTTGTTACAGAACAGATGTACAAATTCAGCTTTCAAAAAGACACATTGACCTTTTTTTCAGCTTTCAAAACATCACTAGCTGCCAGCATTGCTGTATTTTCTCCGAGCCCCGCAGCTGCACTGCGTTTCACACAGCCACAATCTGCACTTTTCATTTCATGCCAACATGCTAATTCAATTGTTACACGAATACAGTCCATTTATGAACCTGTAACGGGGCCACCAGTATGTAGATGAACATATTCTGTGATATATTCATAAATTAAACGGATTCTTTCATTTTTCTGGACTGAATAATGTTGTGCATTGAATTTAATAAAATGTATCATGAGACCTTAATTTTCTTTGACCCATCAAATGAATGCGGTCATTTATTTACAGAATCAAAGTTTAACATCACACATTTACATTAATTTGCCAAATTAATGTAAATGTGTGATGTTAAACTTTGATTC
>NW_023624242.1:0-1212 GCF_014905685.2 Nematolebias whitei | reverse complement strand
TGGTACAAAAGAAAGTTAAATGTTGGATCCAGGACAGTGGCCCCATACTGAGAGATTGTTTTGATCGAACAGACTGGCAGGTTTTAAGAGAAGCTACTGAAAATGGAGGATTGCTTGATCTGGACCAATACACACATCCTCAGTTCTGGGTTACATTAGTACATGTACTGACACAGTTTCCACTATCAGATATGTTAAAAGCTACCCAAACAGAAAACCTTAGCTGAATGCAGAGGTGCACACCCTGCTGGAAGCCAGGAACACTGCCTTCAGGTCTGGAAACTCAGAGGAGCTGAGTAGGACAAGGAAAGAGCTGGTTGCTGGTATTAAGAAGGCCAAGGCCACATATGCACAGAGGAGTGAGGGTCAATTCACCTCACAAGACCCTGGGAGCATGTGGATGGTGTAGATGAACATATTCTGTGATATATTCATAAATTAAACGGATTCTTTCATTTTTCTGGACTGAATAATGTCGTGCATTGAATTTAATAAAATGTATCGTGAGACGTTAATTTTCTTTGACCCATCAAATGAATGCGGTCATTTATTTACAGAATCAAAGGTTAACATCACACATTTACATTAATTTGGCAAATTGAAAAATAACAACATGGCTTAGTTAGCTAGTTTTACAAGGAGGAAACCATACGGCGATGGTTTTCTCACTTCACAACAGACATTTCTGAAAATATCTGGAATGATTTCTAGCAGGATAGAAGAATTTTAAAGATGGAAATTGAAGTTTAAGTTGAGAGAAAGGATGGATGAGGGAAATGTGTGTGTCTGCATCAGAACGGCACGCTCCTCTGAGTTCCCAGCTTCTTCCTCGGTACACTTAGGTGGTATAAATCAACTCTTTACCTGGAGGAGATGTCTCCACTGGTACGAAGTTCCATTTAACACACCCTTTCAGCATCTCCGTAGGATAGTAGGGAACCGTTCGGAGTCGTGAGATCATCCAGAACAGACTTCATAGTTCCTCTGAACTTCTCTTGTTCAGCTTAGTCGCAGATGTCCTGAGCATTCTGAACCCTGCTGCTCTCGGAACCAACTCACAGCATTCTCTCAGCGTTCTCCTCAGCGTTCTTCCCAGAACTGCCGAGAACGTCTCAGAACTTCTGAGTTTCAGAACTACAGTGAACTAGGAAGTGTTGCACCTTTTAAAAGAGGTCACTTCCGGTTCATTTGAGACCTTTCTGATTGGTCGGT
>NW_023624241.1:0-3906 GCF_014905685.2 Nematolebias whitei | reverse complement strand
ATATTGTCTGTCCCTTTGTTTTCTTTTGTTTTTGTTCCACGCCAGGGGATGATGACACATGGGTCGGTTCTGGTCAAGTCGGAGAGGCTGATGGATGGGACCGCATTGGACCAGGCCTTTAAGACTAAAACCGGGCCGAAAACAGCTCCAGCGAATTCCGCCTCAAAGAGTGGGTTTTAATGTAATTTTCAGTATCCGTGAGGCTCAATTAATGTTATTTAATAAACCGGAAAAAGTAAAAATGAATCCGTTTCAGTTATTTTTCATACAGTGTGGTTTGCTTTCAAGGTCAAAACTGTTTTCTGCTGCTTTCAATTCATGACACGGTACTCAAAGTGAGAGTCATTCTCTTGACATGAAGTGAATTCAGACAGTTAAAGGGATAGTTCAGACCTTTATAAGTTCTGTACATAGTACTGTAACAACATGCAGTGTTTATTTAGCAAGGGCTTGTTTTTCTGTTAAGATTGAAATTAACATTTTCCAGATTTCAGGCTTGAGAGCAGGTTCAATGTCATAACTCTTCCTCCATTTTTCAATGAAGGTGAGTGAGTCTGGTTACTTTTGATGCATAAATCTTTCATCTTTAGTCAGTTTGGAGGGGTCAATTTTGCTTACTTTTCCTCTCATTGTTATTAGTTATTTAAAGTAAGAAAAAAATTAATATATACAGTATGGTTTTTCTTTATTAATATAGAGTTGTGGGTGGTACCAACAGAAAATGCCTCGAGGGCACCCCAACACTCCCCAAGGAACCAGGCTTCTAGACTATTCAGAAGGGTTAGTCCGGGTTCTTGCTTAGGGTGCTAATCCCGAGAGTGAAGGGATTTTAGATTCAAATGAACAACCACACCTAAAAAAAAGTCCTAATGAAGATTTCCAAAATTGTCTCAATCTTTTCGTTGTCACCATTAGGTATCCAAGAAATCAGCGATATTCACTCACAAATCCTCAATTCATTCACAATAAAACACACATTCGCACAGCGGACAATAAAATTATTGTTTAAAAACTGCACTAGTGTTCGTTAACAGCCTCACCAGATGTCCAGTAAGGTCTCGGTGCCCGTCTCACTATTTAATCAGGTCTTGACTTGTCACACCTCACTTCTTAGGTCTTGATTGTATGCACAAACCAGTCTCACTTCAAACAAGATGTTGGCCGGTTTAAACAAACAATCTCACTATTTAATAAGATCTCGATTGTATGGACAAAACAGCTTCCCTTTAACAGGGTCTCAGCATGTTTTGGGCAAACAACCTCACTGTTTAACTTTGCTGGGGGCTTAAACTCTTTTTCTCTTTTCACTTTGCACTTAAACTGTTTTTCTCTTTTTCACTTTGCTCTCATAAAAAAATCTCATACTCGCCTTTCTGCCTTGTGTGAGAGATGGGCTGGAGCTCCGCCGGTCTGTTCTCGATGCCTTGAGTCGAACCAATTGAACGATGGCCTGTGGTACAATCGGCGTCCGGGGCTTTTGGGCGGCCTGTTGCCGGCTGTCAGCGCGTCTTTGTCAAGCCCCACCGATGAACAGATGTGGGGAACTCCTGGCTAGCTCACCAAGATGAAAGGGTTTTTTCCTCGTAACACCTTTGTAAAGAATTCACACAAGACAAGCGTAAGATTCCGATAAGAGCCTCTGAAGAGGTGGGAGTTCTTGCTCGACCAAACGTCAAGAGAAGAAGTCTGACGTTCCGACGGTGACACTCTTATTTTATTAGGTGGAGGGGGTGTGGGAAACAAGGCACAAATCAGCAGATACAAACTTCTCCGACGCAGCGGAGACACAAAATATGATTACTAAAAGACAGTTTGATATGAACACAGGATAGCAGAATAGCAAGGTCAGAACTAAATAACAGCCATGGTTGTTTAAAAACCCAAGGTCTGTGGTCTTAGTACAAACACACCAGCTGCAAGCAAAACTCTGGATGTTTGGTGTTTAAGCTGGGCTTCAGTTCACATGGCTTGATGCCACTTCGTTTTTATTTTTATTTACAGAAGAAGAAGAAGACGTGTCTTCAGAGGTTTTTGTGTCGTTTCTTTCAGTAGTTCTTGGTGCAGCGCCCCCACAGGCAAGCGGGGGAATAGGTTGGTTCAACAGGTTGACTAGACTGCACAGTGCAGTGTGAATGCAAACTCACCAGCTCAAATGTAAACAAAAGCTCATGAATATTGGTCCCGAACCGAGTCTACCGGACTATCTAGTGTGAAAACGACCCAACAGTTCTCAGATCGTTTAATTTTTATGAGTAATTTTATTTTGAAGGGGCACCACTGGCTTCCGGTTCTGAAGCCAGAAATTATTAATTTATTCAATCAGACTCAAGTTTGATGCTCTAGTGAATTCCATCCATCCATTTTCTTTACCCGCTTATTCCATTTTGGGTCATGGGGGTCGCTGGTGCCCATGTCCAGCAATCACTGTGCGAGGGGCGGGGTACACCCTGGACGGGTCGCAAGTCCATCACAGGGCCACATAGAGACAAACGAGACAAACAACCGTTCACTCTCTCATTCACACCTAGGGACAATTTAGAGTTACCAATCAGCCTAACATGCATGTTTTTGGTCTGTGGGAGGAAACCGGAGTACCCGGAGAAAACCCACGCATGCATGGAGAGAACATGCAAAATCCACCCAGAAAGGCCCCTGGACCGGGGTTTGAACCAAGGACCTGCTCGCTGAGAGGCAGCAGCTCTACCAGTTGCACCACCGTGCTGCCCCATTTTTACAGCAAAACATTCAATTGTGTTCAGGAGAACTCAGACATTTAACTTGTTAAAGAAATGATTTCTACCGTGAAATGGAAAGAAGAGTCCTTGAAAAACAATGGGGTCTTTCTCACACTCTAGGACTGGAGGATAAATCCTCCCTTTTCGGAAGAGATAAGCCTAAACGCTTTAGATGTTATATTTCACAGGACAGATGGAAAAGTTCTCATACAAAAGGGCCTTTCAGCTTTGCTGAAATCCTAACACCAGGTGTGCAATTAATTACAATAACAGGTTCTTGTTATTCATCTTATATGATAACATGTGGTTTCTTACTGTCCAGCTTTGTGAATGGAGAGTCAGTCTTATCCAAAGTTTCAAAAGAATAACAGTTAATGATAGAAAAACCTTGATGTGTCCCTACAAGAGGCAACTTTAAAAATTTCCCTAGAGCCTGATTTATGTTTGGACAGTTTTTGTCCTGTTGAGCTCTCTGAATTGTCAAAAATAATAACCTCATCCAAACCATCCACATGTCAGCTAGATCCCATCCCAACCAGACTGTTTAAAGAGATATTTCCCCTAATTAATGTCCACATTTTGGATCTACTTAATTTGTCTTTAATGGATGGTTATGTACCACAGAGCTTTAAGGTTGCTGTAATTAAACCTTTACTTAAGAAGTCTGATCTTGATTCAGAAATTCTGGCCAACTATAGACATATATCTAATCTAACTTTCATCTCAAAAATTCTAGAGAAAATAGTTGCAGGTCAGTTGGGTGAACATCTACAAAGAAATAATCAGTTTGAAGAGTTTCAGTCAGGGTTTAGAGCTTAGCATAGCACAGAAACAGCACCAGTAAAAGTAACTAATGATATTCTCATGGCCTCAGACAATGGACTTGCATCTGTACTGGTCCTGTTAGACCTCAGTGCTGCATTTGATACGGTTGATCACAATATTTTCCTACAGAGGCTTGAATATGATATTGGGATTACAGGAACAGCTCTAAAATGGTTTAAATCATATCTATCTGATAGATTCCAGTTTGTAAATGTAAATAATAAATCTTCTTCATACACCAAAGTTAGTCATGGAGATCCTCAGGGCTCAGTGCTTGGGCCAATACTCTTTACTTTATATATGCTTCCATTAGGTAAAGTTATTAAACAGCATGGGATAAATTTTC
>NW_023624240.1:0-3907 GCF_014905685.2 Nematolebias whitei | reverse complement strand
TTTCTTCAGACATTGCTAAAGTAAACTTCTTCATTAGTCAACTCAAGGGAAACGCTTTAAAATGGGCTACTTCATTTATGCACCTCCATGAACTAGAATCTGTGTCTTTTGATTCGCTACTCACCGAGTTTTGTAAAATATTCGACCGCCCGCTGCAACAATCCAACGCCGAGAAGCGTCTGCTGGGATTACGGCAGGGCCGGCGACCGGCGTCCGAACACGCTCTCGACTTCCGCATCCTGGCGGCCCAGACAGGTTGGAACGACAGAGCCTTGCAAGGTACCTTTTTGAATTCTCTATCCGATTATGTAAAGGATCAAATCGCCGCTCGTGATGAGCCTGCTAGTTTCGACACGCTAATTAATTTAGCGATCTCTCTCGACGAACGCTTCCGGGAACGCCGTAGGGAGCGAGACTACAACTCCCAGAATCCTTCCGGTTCCGCTGTACCGCTGAGTGGGGCTTACAACTACAATTCCGCCCCAGAAGACTACAAGTCCCAGACAGAGTTTACTAACACTCAGTTAGATCGGCCCGAACCTATGCAGATTGGTCGTACCAGTTTGACTCCTCAGGAGAGGCAGAGACGTAGGAGTTTGGGCTTGTGTATGTATTGTGGGAAAAGAGGGCACTTTGTAGCCTCCTGCCCGCTTCAGGGAAACTCCAACGTCCACCAATAAGGAGGGAGTTACGGGTGGGCACGGCATCAATCTCCCCTTTTTTTGAGACTTACCTTACCTACAGTAATTTTAATCAACCAAAATCGTTTCGCAGTCACAGCTTTAATTGATTCAGGCGCCGAACAAAATTTAATTACTCAAGATTTGGTTGAAGAGTTCTCCCTTCCAGTCAAGGGGATTGAGTCAATCTCTATAGCCGGGGTTACAGGGGAGGTTTTGACCCAGGTTAAATTTAAGACGACAGATCTTCATTTAATAACCTTGGGAAATCATCATGAGACCACTAGCTTTTTTGTATTCGAGTCGCCCAACTCTCAATTAATCCTTGGGTACCCCTGGCTTAAGAGCCATAATCCCCACATTAATTGGAAATTAGGAAGGGTAGAGAGGTGGAGCGACAAATGTTTAAAGTACTGTCTTCGATCAGGGGTCTCAAACATGTCCAGGCCCAAATCAGAGTTCTGTGAGACCGACCTGTCCGGTGTTCCATCCGATTATCACGATTTAGCTCCTGTATTCAGTAAACAGCGGGCCCTATCATTACCTCCACATCGCCACTACGATTGTCCCATCGACCTCCTTCCGGGAGCCTCTCTGCCTTCGAGCCGCCTTTTTAATATCTCCGGTCCTGAGAGGGAGGCTATGAGGTCGTACATTGAGGAATCCCTCGATTCAGGGATCATTCGCCCTTCATCTTCACCTCTAGGTGTAGGATTCTTTTTTATCACCAAGAAGGATAAGTCTCTGCGTCCTTGCATCGACTACCGTGAACTCATCAACATCACTATTAAAAATAAATACCCCCTTCCACTAATCAATTCCATCCAAGAGCAGTTACAACCAGCCACCATCTTCACCAAATTGGACTTACGCAATGCGTATAACTTGGTTCGCATTAGACAAGGCGATGAGTGGAAGACCGCATTCAGAACCCCGTTGGGTCACTTTGAGTACCTGGTGATGCCTTTTGGGCTCACTAACGCTCCTGCAGTATTCCAGGCTTTGGTTAACGACGCATTAAGGGATTTTATTGGGGACTTTGTTTTCGTCTACCTCGACGACATCCTCATTTATTCAAGAGACAGAAACGAACACGTTAACCATGTTAGAGCTGTTTTGCAAAGACTCTATGAGAATCAGCTTTTTGTGAAGGGGGAGAAGTGTGATTTTCATGCCTCATCTGTGTCCTTTTTGGGGTTCATCTTCGGGGAAGGGTTTTTCAGGACCGACCCCGAGAAAACTAAGGCAGTGGTGGAGTGGCCAGTTCCGGAAACAAGGAAACAACTGCAACGATTCTTGGGGTTCGCAAACTTCTATAGGCGTTTCATCAAGAATTACAGCCGCATCGCCGCACCCCTATCTCAGCTTACCTCCACGACCAGAGCATTTAAATGGACTCCTGAGGCCGACGCTGCTTTTGGTAAGCTGAAGGATTTGTTCTCATCTGCACCCATTCTCTGTCATCCAGACCCCACTCGGCAGTTTATCCTTGAGGTGGATGCATCGGATACAGGTGTCGGGGCGGTCCTATCTCAGAGGTCGCTCCTGGATAACAAGGTACACCCCTGTGCATTCTTTTCCCGCCGTTTGTCCCAAGCAGAGAGAAATTATGATGTGGGCAACAGAGAATTATTGGCCGTTAAATTAGCTTTGGAGGAATGGCGCCATTGGCTTGAGGGCACAGAGACTCCCTTCCTGATTTGGACTGACTACAAGAACCTTACATATTTGAGAGAGGCTAAACGGTTAAACCCCAGACAAGCACGATGGTCATTATTTTTTAACCGTTTTAACTTCACGTTGACTTTCCGACCTGGTACTAAGAACATCAAGCCTGATGCTCTCTCCCGCCAGTTTTCTCCTCCAGGCACTCCTGAGCCTGTTGAGGGCATCATCTCCCCGGTTTGCATTGTCGGAGCCCTTACCTGGCCTATTTTGAGAGAAGTTTGTGAAGCCCACCTGACAGAACCTGATCCTGGCACTGGTCCCCCTGGCACTTTGTTCGTCCCCTCACATATGAGGTCTAAGGTACTCGACTGGCTCCACACCAATAAACTCTCTTGTCATCCCGGTACAGCACGTATGTTGTCTCTTACGAAGAGACATTTCTGGTGGCCCACGCTTTATAAGGATGTCAAGGACTTTGTTGCGGCCTGCTCCACTTGTGCCAGGAACAAGACCGGTACTCAGCCTCCTGCCGGTTTTCTACAGCCTCTGCCAACGCCCAGCCGTCCATGGTCTCATATTTCAGTGGACTTCGTCACCGGGTTGCCCCCTTCAGAAGGTAACACCACTATTCTGACTGTCATCGACAGGTTCTCTAAGGCAGCACATTTCGTCCCACTACCCAAGCTCCCGTCTGCCCTAGAGACAGCACAGATCTTGGTTCAGCAGGTTTTCAGGATACATGGCATCCCTTCAGATGTGGTCTCTGACAGAGGACCACAGTTCATTTCCCAAGTTTGGCGTTGTTTCTGCAGGACTTTGGGGGCGTCCACCAGTCTCACTTCGGGTTATCATCCTCAGTCAAATGGACAGACTGAAAGATGCAATCAAGAGTTGGAGACCACCCTGAGGTGCATAGTGGAGCGTAACCCCTCAGCTTGGAGTCAACATCTTGTGTGGGTCGAGTACGCCCACAACTCGCACACCTCCTCGGCCACAGGTATGTCACCTTTTGAGGCTTCACTGGGCTATCTCCCTCCCTTTTTCCCCAGTCAGGAGACAGAGGTGTCGGTTCCGTCTGTTCAGCACCACTTCCGCCGTTGTAGACGTGTCTGGCGCCAAACAAGGACGGCTCTACTTCGCACTGCGGCTCAAAATAAGAGGTTCGCGGACCGTCACCGTTCCGCCGCACCTTCTTATCAGGTGGGCCAGAAGGTGTGGTTATCCACTAGAGACATTCATCTAAAGGACACTCCCAGGAAATTGGCTCCTCGCTTCATTGGTCCTTTTTCCATAGACAAGATCATCAATCCCTCGGCTGTGCGCCTACAGCTCCCCAGCTCTTTGAGGATCCATCCCACCTTCCACGTATCTCAAGTTAAACCCGTTTCAGAGAGCCCATTGTGCCCTCCTTCCGACCTCCCTCCACCCGCCCGACTTATTGACAACCATCCTGCTTTCACTGTCCGTACCATACTGGATGTCCGTCGCCGGGGACGGGGCTTCCAGTACCTCGTGGATTGGGAGGGCTATGGCCCGGAGGAGCGATCTTGGATCCCTCG
>NW_023624239.1:0-3907 GCF_014905685.2 Nematolebias whitei | reverse complement strand
CCGTAACTTTATAAGAAGTATCAGATCTATAACTTGATCAGAAGTATCAGATCTTTAACTTGATCAGAAGAATCCAATCTGTAACTTGATCAGAAATATCTGATCTGCAACTTGATCAGAAGTATCCGATCTTAATTTTGATCAGAAGTATCAGATCTGTAACTTGATCAGAAGAATCCGATCTGTAACTTGATCAGTATTTTCCGATCTCTTACTCGATCAGAAGTATCATGTCTGTAATTTGATCAGAAGTATCATATCTGTAACTCGATCAGAAATATAAGATCTGTAACTTTAATCATAAGTATTAGATCTGTAACTTGATCAGAAGTATTAGGTCTATACCTTGGTCAGAAGTATCAGATCTAAAACTTGATCAGAAGTATCAGATCTGTAACTTGATCAGAAGTATCTGATCTGTAACTTGATCCGAAGTATCAGATCTGTAACTGGATCAGAAGTATCAGATCTGTAACTTGATCCGAAGTATCAGATCTGTAACTTGGTCAGAAGTATTACATCTGTAACTGGATCAGAAGTATCAGGTCTGTAATTTGATCCAAAGTATCAGATCTATAACTTGGTCAGAAGTATTACATCTGTAACTCGATCAGAAGTATCAGTTCTGTAACTTTATAAGAAGTATCAGATCTATAACTTGATCAGAAGTATCAGATCTTTAACTTGATCAGAAGTATCCAAACTGTATCTTGATCTTAAGTATCATATCTATAACTTGACCAGAATCATCAGATCTGTACATTGATCAGAAGTATCACATCTGTAACTTGATCAGAATTATCTGATTTGTAACTTGATCAGAAGTATCCGTTCTGTAACTTTATCAGAAGAATCCAATCTGTAACTTGATCAGAAATATCTGATCTGCAACTTGATCAGAAGTATCCGATCTTAATTTTGATCAGAAAAATCAGATCTGTAACTTGATCAAAAGTATCAAAATTTGTAACTTGATCAGAAGTATCCGATCTGTAACTTGATCAGAAGAATCCGATCTGTAACTTGATCAGTAGTATCCTATCTCTAACTCGATCAGAAGTGTCATGTCTGTAATTCGATCAGAAGTATCATATCTATAACTCGATCAGAAATATCAGATCTGTAACTTTAATCATAAGTATTAGATCTGTAACTTGATCAGAAGTATCAGATCTGTAACTTGATCAGAAGTATCCGACCTATAATTCAGTCTAAAGTATTACATCTGTAATTCGATCAGAAGTATCAGATCTATACCTTGGTCAGAAGTATCAGATCTAAAACTTGATCAGAAATATCGATCTGTAACTTGATCAGAAGTATCAGATCTTTAACTTGATCAGAAGTATTCAAACTGTATCTTGATCTTAAGTATCAGATCTATAAGTTGATCAGAATCATCAGATCTATAACTTGATCATAAGTATTGCATCTGTAATTTGATCAAAAGTATCCGAACTATAACTTGATCAGAATCATAAGATCTATAACTCGATCAGAAGTTTCACATCTGTAACTTGATCAGAAGTATCTAATCTGTAACTTTATCAGAAGTATCCGTTCTGTAACTTCATCAGAAGAATCCAATCTGTAACTTGATCAGAAGTATCTGATCTGAAACTTGATCAGAAGTATCCGATCTTAATTTTGATCAGAAGTATCACATCTGTAACTTGATCAAAAGTATCAAATTTGTAACTTGATCAGAAGTATCCGATCTGTAACTTGATCAGAAGAATCCGATCTGTAACTTGATCAGTAGTATCCGATCTCGAACTCGATCAGAAGTATCATGTCTGTAATTTGATCAGAAGTTCATATATGTAACTCGATCAGAAATATCAGATCTGTAACTTTAATCATAAGTATCAGATCTGTAACTTGATCAGAAGTATAAGATCTGTAACTTGATAAGAAATATGCAATCTTAGTTTTGATCAGAAGTATCAGATCTGTAACTTGATCAAAAGTATCAAATTTGTAACTTGATCAGAAGTATCCGATCTGTAACTTGATCAGAAGAATCCGATCTGTAACT
This sequence comes from Nematolebias whitei, assembly GCF_014905685.2. Taxonomy (NCBI): domain Eukaryota; kingdom Metazoa; phylum Chordata; class Actinopteri; order Cyprinodontiformes; family Rivulidae; genus Nematolebias; species Nematolebias whitei. Next base: position 1,869 of record NW_023624239.1, on the reverse strand, counting down.
TGATCAGTATTATGTGATCTCTAACTCGATCAGAAGTATCATTTCTGTAATTTGATCAGAAGTATCATATCTGTATCTCGATCAGAAATATCAGATCTGTAACTTTAATCATAAGTATTAGATCTATAACTTGATCAGAAGTATCAGATCTTTAACTTGATCAGAAGTATCACATCTGTAACTTGATCAGAAGTATCTAATCTGTAACTTTATCAGAAGTATCAGTTCCGTAACTTTATAAGAAGTATCAGATCTATAACTTGATCAGAAGTATCAGATCTAAAACTTGTTCAGAAATAACACATATGTACCTCGAACAGAACTATCAGATCTGTGACTTGATCTGAAAGATCCTATCTATAACTTGATCAAAAGTATCCGATCTATAATTTGATCAGAAATATCGATCTGTAACTTGATCAGAAGTATCAGATCTTTAACTTGATCAGAAGTATCCAAACTGTATCTTGATCTTAAGTATCAGATCTATAACTTGATCAGAATCATCAGATCTATACCTTGATCAGAAGTATCACATCTGTAACTTGATCAGAAGTATCTGATCTGTAACTTGATCAGAAGTATCCGTTCTGTAACTTGATCAGAAGAATCCAATCTGTAACTTGATCAGAAATATCTGATATGCAACTTGATCAGAAGTATCCGATCTTAATTTTGATCAAAAGTATCAGATCTGTAACTTGATCAGAAGTATCCGATCTGTATCTTGATCAGAAGAATCCGATCTGTAACTTGATCAGAAGAATCAGATCTGTAACTTGATCAGAAGTATCAGATCTGTAACTTGATCAGAAGTATCAGATCTGTAACTTGATCAGAAGTATCAGATCTATAACTTGGTCAGAAGTATCCGATCTGTAACTTTATAACAAGTATATGATCTATAACTTGATTAGAAGTATCAGATCTAAAACTTGATGAGAAACAACACATCTGTACCTCGAACAGAACTATCAGAAATGTGACTTGATCTGAAGTATCCTATCTGTAACTTGAGCAAAAGTATCCGATCTGTAATTTGATCAGAAATATCTGATCTGCAACTTGATCAGAAGTATCCAATCTTAGTTTTGATCAGAAGTATCAGATCTTTAACTTGATCAAAAGTATCAAATTTGTAATTTGATCAGAAGTATCCGATCTGTAACTTGATCAGAAGAATCCGATCTGTAACTTGATCAGTATTATCCGATCTCTAACTCGATCAGAAGTATCATGTCTGTAATTTTATCAGAAGTATCATATCTGTAACTCGATCAGAAATATCAGGTCTGTAACTTTAACCATAAGTATTAGATCTGTAACTTGATCAGAAGTATCAGATCTGTAACTTGATCAGAAGTATCCAACCTATTATTCAGTCTGAAGTATTACATCTGTAATTTAATCAGAAGTATCAGATCTATACCTTGGTCAGAAGTATCAGATCTGTAACTTGATCAGAAGTATCTGATCTATAACTTGATCAGAAGTATCAGATCTGTAACTGGATCAGAAGTATCAGATCTGTAACTTGATCCGAAGTATCAGATCTATAACTTGGTAAGAAGTATCACATCTGTAACTCAATCATAAGTATCAGTTCCGTAACTTTATAAGTAGTATCAGATCTATAACTTGATCAGAAGTATCAGATCTAAATCTTGTTCAGAAATAACACATCTGTACCTCGAACAGAACTATCAGATCTGTGACTTGATCTGAAGTATCCTATCTGTAACTTGATCAAAAGTATCCGATCTTTAACTTGATCAGAAGTATCCAAACTGTATCTTGATCTTAAGTATCAGATCTATAACTTGATCAGAATAATCAGATCTATACATTGATCAGAAGTATCACATCTGT
>NW_023624238.1:0-3907 GCF_014905685.2 Nematolebias whitei | reverse complement strand
TTATTATTATTATTATTATTATTATTATTATTATTATTATTATTATTATTGTTATTACGGCTGTGTTACAGCTTGTGGCATACATTTTTTAAATACTTTCTTTTAACCTATGTGTTTTACTTTTAAATGTCTTATATATAGTATCTTTATAATCTATTGGTGTCAAATCAAATTAAATTTTATTTATACAGCACATTTAAGAACAACTACTGATGGTCAGAGTGCTGCACACAAAGCAACAAATTACAATAGCTGAAGAATCTGCAGTTGCGAAAGGCCGGCCTGACTAACACCAACATGCAGAGAATTACCATAATCTAGTTGGGAGGTAACTTTGACATGAACTGCTACATTGCCATCCATTTAACATTTTTGACATGACAGAATTTTTAGATTTGATTTCAGAATGTGTTGTTCTTGGCTGTCAGGTACCACCACACCAAATTTCAGCTCAATATCTTTTAAAACAGCTATTATCATATTTTTTCCCTTTTAGCAAAGATCTTGGATATTTGATTTGCATTAGGTTGCTGCCTTTCTAGGCAGTTCCCAGCAACTTGCACTCAGCTACAACCATACCAAATATCAGCTCAACATGAGTTATAGTCAACTTTGTGTTTGGTGAGGTAGCTGTGGCAGCCATCTTGAACCAAAATGGCTCCAAAAGTTAATCAAAGTTTTGTTCGGAGACCTCTCCACTCTAGCTCATGTGACCTCACTGTGGCAGTTAGAAGCTAGTTTGTCAGTGTTTTTCAATGAGAAAAATGGTAGTATTGGAATGGAATAGTAGTACAAGTAGTAAGTACTAGTTTATTATATATATATATATATATATATATATATATATAAAGAAGTTTTAAACTCTTCCCACACTTTTGCAATATTCTATACGTTTCTAAACTCTAAGCGCTCTAAAAGAGCACAGAATGTCATGATTTCAGCTCTGTGCTTCTTCTGCTCTTTGCCAACTGCAAGCGCTCTTGGCTACACCCACTTTGCTCTGCACGGTGAACAGCTGATCATGCACGGAGAACTCCACTGGAGAACAGCTGGTCAGCTGCAGCAGGAAGTTTATCCTGCAGTATGGGCTGTGCAAAGGTGCAGGAGCTGCTAAATAATTTAATTCCATGCTGATCGTGCAGGTCATCCATCAATCAGCCAATTGTGTGTCATGTCCAATCCTATTTTGAAAAACTGCGATAGAGCATGTCCACGATAAACGAACCGCGAAGTAGTGAGGGACTACTGTACACATTGTGGTTCAGGCTGCGTTAAAGTAGATAAAAGAGCAAGATCCTTTTCAAGTGGATAATAATAGGTGGTTGCCTTCAGGCAGCCCCCAATTACCTGTTCAGTCTATAAAGGATAAAAATAATTTTACTTTAAATAAAAACCTCAGTTAATAAAGATATTTTTACAACAAAACTAGTCTGTTTCTCAAAGTTAAAATTAAAATTAAATATCTCACCAAAATTTTTCTTGGCATTTTACAAACAGCTCTTGGCTGTTTAAATCTGAAGAAGAAGCACTGCAGTTTGCACTGGGATCAGAAATATTAACTTCAGTTTAGTTCTCATTTAAAAAGTTTTACCTCAGTGAGGCAATGAAGCAGGGCTTTTAATGAAAGACATTGATTGTGCTTCGACTGATTGGAAATCTGAATGTTGTCAGATTTTTTGCATCCTTTGTGGCAAAAATGTACATCCACAAAAATACTATTAAAAAAACATCATCCATCAATAGTTCTTATGTTTTCATAAACTTCTTACAACTTCAGATTTGCTCAAAACTACTAAATCTACTGAAAATTAATTTTTATGATGTTAACTCTTTAAATGTCAATTCATTTGAAATATTTTATTATTTGTTACAGAAATCACACAAAGAATATGTTACAACAATAAATGAGGGGATGGGTTTTTGGTGATGATTAGACCCTTGAATATGTCAAATTATAGCAACAAAAGTGATTGCATTAGTATTTATCATGTAGTGTCAGATCATCCCTCCAGACACCGTTTGTACAAATACAAAATCTGCCAACAGTTTCTGAGTCATGAATACTCTTTTCTAGTTTTTTATTTATTTATTTTTTTACTTTAGCCCTGACCAAAATGAATAACTTTAATTTTCAGGATTTAGACCCTTTAAATAGAGGAGTGTTGGCTCCTGGAAGGTCGTCGGTTCAACTCCCCGAACCAACAACATCAAAATGTGGGTGGAAAAGGTGAAACAACCACACCTGCCTCCACCTTCATTTGCCCCATTCTGGGCCCTTGAGCAAGGCCCTTAACCCCCACAGTCTGCTCCCACAGACACCCTAGTTAGCAGCTCTCTGCTCCACACAGAGGGCTGTGGTAGCTCGGTGGTCTGTGGTTGAGTCAGGAAGGACATCCAGCGTAAAAACGATCGCCAAGTCTTTGTGTGAGTTAGTTCACTGTGGCGACCCCTGAAGAAGGGAGCAGCCGAAAGAAGAAGAAGAAAAAAGACCCTTTAAATGCCAGCTAATTATTTAAGTGATTAATTATTTAATAAAAATACACAAAAAAATATGTTAAATTCCATTTCATAAAAATTACAGGAATTGAGCTTTGGTGGAAATGAAAGGAGTTAGATTGCATTAGTATTTTTTACGTTGTGTCAGATTTTCCCTCTGGAGACCTATATGGCAAAAATGCCTCATCGGCTTTTATGAAAAACACAGTTTTGATGTCATTGCTACATAACAAGCATGCATTATATAAAGTTAATGTTCAACTGTCTACCCAGATCAATGCATCACATTGCTGTGTTTTTGCCATTCATTTGATAGAGCTGTGAGACTACAGGGGGACTTTTTCTTTCCTTTGACAGATATTTCATCTGCCATTGAAGAGGCGCATGAACATGGCCTTTTGCCTTTTGCCTTTGCTGTACTCACAAACATAAACAACTGTTAGTGTGTTTGTACACTTGGAGCGAGCAAACGGGAAGAAGCATTTCAGTGCCTGTAACTTTTATCTGCCAATGAGCTGCTGGACTCGTCTGAAGAAGAAAGAGATTAAAAAAATACATTGTTGTATGATGATTTTATAGCATTGTGTCTGTGTGCGCGTGCGCGCGCGCATGCGTGCATGCATTTTTGCTCTGGAGGGTTGCAGAGAGTCGTATTTGAGATGAGCACAAGAGTTAAAAAAAACATTTGATGCTTAAATATTAAAAGGCCCCACCTTTTCTTGAGTGAAGTACAAGTTTTTGTTTCCATGCATTTGTAAATTCTAACATGTAGTTTCTGGAAACTAAGATGAACCTTAAATATTTTGCTGAAGAACACAGGGTTTCTGTTGGAACTGGACTGCTGAGGAGGCAGCCAGCTGACAAGGTGAGGACAGGAAGCTTTAAGAACAGAGACGAAAACAGAAAAGCTGATAGTGGTGCATGTCATTAAGTATATTTATGCCATTTCGTTTTCTCACTTTTAAAAATGTTTCTCATTATTCCTTGAATAACAGGACTATAATGGAGGACTAAGATCTGCATTGTGGTGAAGTGTTAAATATATTTAGTATACTCCAACTTCTTGTCTGTCTGTCACTGAGGCACTTTATTCACTTTGTCCACTTTTTGTTCATTTTCTTTTATTTTACTACGCTCAGGTTGATCTAATATTAAATCCGTCAGCATTCAACCAAATAACAGGACTTCTATAATACCATGAAATTACTGAAGACAGTAATAGATTTACTTAGATTTGTGTCTATTACACAACAGATTTAACATTTTATTTTACTTTATAAAACTTCTCAACTTCTCTGAAAATGAAGTTTGTATACATTACCAACATTTAAAGATGTACTTACCAGTGATCTGAATCAAATAATGTCTGTAACCATTAAGCATATTTGTTCCACGTTTTAAAAGGCAGACA
>NW_023624237.1:660-3907 GCF_014905685.2 Nematolebias whitei | reverse complement strand
GTCCTGTCTGCACAATTGGGTTCGTTCCTGTCCAACAAATCCTGACATTACGACCCGACCACATATCAGAACCCAGCGGGCAGGGCTCTCTCGGCAACTCACCTTTTTTCTTTTTCCCCTCCGAGTTTCCCCGTTATGAGCGAGCGTACAATCCGGTGCGGCGGGTTCTGGACCAGACCCGTCCGCCCACAAGGACGTTTTGACCAGGAGGTGGAAGTCCTGTCTTCACCACTCCTGGTCCTCGAAGAAAACAGGGCTCGGCACCGGGGAACCCACCAGGCTCCTGCTTTTGAGTCCGCCTCGCCCGGCTACTCGGGATGGACGTCGGGGGAGGACGAAGAAATCGAGGATGAGTTCTGTTTTGCTCCTGTCCCCCGACCATCCCGCCGTCGCCGGGGAGGTAGGAAGCGGTCCCGAGGGCAGCCCGCGGCGACCGGGCCGGTTTCGTCGGCCGGGCAGAATAATAGAGTTGGTTCCGGTGTTTTTGTGGGAGCTGGTCCCGCCGCCTCACCTCACAGGTTTTCGGTGGGGGCGAGGTCCAGCGTCCCGCGGGAGCTCCGGTCCACTCCTGTTCGGTTCGGCGAGTCCGGTCCACGTGACGTTACGGGGGCGGGTTCCGTCGCCTCACCTTCCAGGTTTCTGGTGGGGGCGGAATCCGGCCTCCCACCGTCACACCGTGCCGCGGCTGTCCAACCCAGTCAGACCGTGCCTCCTGGGCATTCTCCCAATGACTCTGTGGGGGCGTGTTCTGCCGACCCACCTCCCAAGTTTCCGGTGGGGGTGACACCTGACACCACATCCTCACCTAGTGACACTTGCCCGTCAGTCACATATTCACCCCATGATTTTGCATACATAAACCAGACTTTATTAGATTTATTCACTTCTGCTAAAAATAACCCGGACTGCTCAGATGTTTTGTTTTCCCTGATGGAGGAATTTTTAGTTTTACGGCCAGGCCTCCTTCTGATTCCAGAGTACAACTGCTTATTAATAGAAATTAGGACTCTCATCACGCCCATGATCACTAATACACAGTCTAAACCCATAATCCATCCTGCACCTATTACACCCATCGCTTCTGAACTCTCCTCTGCTCCTCTGACTCCTGCACCCATCATCTTCGCCGCTGTTCCACCTGCTGAGCTCCTCGCCGATGGTGCACCTGCTCCTGTCGCCTCAGAGGACTCAGCATCAGTTTCTGTTTCCCGTCGCCGCCGCAGAAGATCAGTTCCTGTCGCCACCGCAGAGGAGTCGGTTCCTGTCTCCGCTGCAGCTCTCCAGGCTCCCACGCCATCTGCTGCAGAGCCACAGGCCTCTCCGTCGTCTGCTGCAGAGCTACAGGCCTCTCCGTCGTCTGCTGCAGAGCCACAGGTCTCTCCATCGTCTGCTACAGAACTCCAGGTCTCTCCCTCGTCTGCTGCAGAGCTCCAGGTCTCTCCATCGTCTGCTGCAGAGCTCCAGGTCTCTCCATCGTCTGCTGCAGAGCTCCAGGTCTCTCCGTCTTCTGCTGCAGAGCTCCAGGTCTCTCCGTCGTCTGCTACAGAGCTCCAGGTCTCTCCGTCGTCTGCTGCAGAGCTCCAGGTCTCTCCGTCGTCTGCTGCAGAGCTCCAGGTCTCTCCGTCGTCAGCAGCAGCCAACCCTCAGGTCCCCTCGTCACCTGCAGCCAACTCTCAGGTCCCCTCGTCACCTGCAGCCAACTCCCAGGTCCCCTCGTCACCTGCAGCCAACTACAAGGTCCCCTCGTCACCTGCAGCCAACTCTCAGGTCCCTTCGTCGTCGGCTGCAGCTCCCCTGGACTCCATGATGCAAGCTGCAGCTCCCCAGGTTCCCACGTCATCTGCGGCTCTATCCAAGTCTCCAGAGGGGTCGGCGCTCTCAGCATCTCCAGAGGGGTCGACGCTCTCCGCTTCTCCAGAGGGGTCGACGCTCTCCACTTCTCCAGAGGGGTCGACGCTCTCCAACTCTCCAGAGGGGTCGACGCTCTCCAACTCTCCAGAGGGGTCGACGCTCTCCAACTCTCCAGAGGGGTCGATGCTCTCAGCATCTCCAGAGGGGTCGGCGCTCTCAGCATCTCCAGAGGGGTCGGCGCTCTCCGCATCTCCAGAGGGGTCGGCGCTCTCCGCATCTCCAGAGGGGTCGCCTCCATGGTCGTCGCACGCTGCAGTCCTCCAGAGCCCCAAGTCCTCTTCGTCGCCAGCTGTGGTCTCTGGGGTCTCTTCGCCAACAGCTGTGGACTCCAAGTCCTCTTGGTCGCCAGCTGTGGTCTCTGGGGTCTCTTCGCCAAAAGCTGTGGACTCCAAGCTCTCTTCGCCAACAGCTGTGGACTCCAAGCCCTCTTCGCCACCAGCTGTGGTCTCTGGGGTCTCTTCGCCAACAGCTGTGGACTCCAAGCCCTCTTCGCCACCAGCTGTGGTCTCCGGGGTCTCTTCGCCAACAGCTGTGGTCTCCGGGGTCTCTTCGCCAACAGCTGTGGACTCCAAGCTCTCTTCGCCGCCAGCTGTGGACTCCAAGCTCTCTTCGCCGCCAGCTGTGGACTCCAAGCTCTCTTCGCCGTCTACGCCGCCAGCCGCGGTCTCCTCGCCATCTACGCCGCCAGCCGCGGTCTCCTCGCCGTCTACGCCGCCAGCCGCGGTCTCCTCGCCGTCCACGCCGCTAGACGCGGCCTCCTCGCTGTCTACGCCGCCAGACGCGGCCTCCTCGCCGTCTACGCCGCCTGCCGCGGTCTCCAGGTTGTCCACGCCGCCTGCCGCGGTCTCCAAGTCGTCCACGCCGCCTGCCGCGGTCTCCAAGTCGTCCACGCCGCTTGCCGCGGTCTCCAAGTCGTCCACGCCGCCTGCCGCGGTCTCCAAGTCGTCCACGCCGCCTGCCGCGGTCTCCAAGTCGTCCACGCCGCCTGCCGCGGTCTCCAAGGTCCTACGTGTTGGACGGCCTCCCGGCCGCCCCCCTGAACGTGGGTCCCGTGATGGACGGCCTCCCGGCCGCCCCCCTGAACGTGGGTCCCGTGATGGACGGCCTCCCGGCCGTCCTCCTGAACAATGACTCCAGGGACGGTCTCTTGACCGTTCAGATCTTTTGTGTTTTTCTTGCTTGTTTCTTGTCTTAGTTCTTTCAGGTCCTTGTGTTCTTCCTTGTGTTTCCTCTGGCCCTCCACCCTTGCAGTGCCGCCCTCCACCTGCCCAAGTCCTTCGGGAGGGGGGTTTTTGGGGACGCCTGGAGGCGTCCTTGAGGGGGGGGGGGGGGACTG
>NW_023624237.1:0-560 GCF_014905685.2 Nematolebias whitei | reverse complement strand
GGGGGGGGGGGGGGTACTGTAAGGATGGTACCATTTGCTGTTTCTGTTTGTGTCTGTTTCCCTAGTGTTTCCTCATCAGTTTAATTGGTGCCACCTTTGTCTCGTCACAGCTGTTGTAATCACGTCTTGTCTTGTCCTTGTATAAAAGCTGTCTGTTCTGTGTTGTTCCTCGTTGGGTCGTATTCGTTGGGTCTCTGTGTTCTCCTGCGTCTCCCCTGAGCTTTCCTGAGTCCTCCCTGAGTTTCCCTTTGAGCCATCCGTCTTTATGTAAGTTTTGCTGCCACGTCAGCTGTTTGTTTTGTTCTTCATTTATTATTAAAATACTTATTTTTGTAATCTGCCGAGTTTGAGTCCTGTCTGCACATTGGGTTCATTCCTGTCCACAAAATCCTGACAAACAGTGTCTGAGTTAAAATTAATAAGGTTGTACTGCCATCTTCTGGAGAAGACGTGAGATCACAGGTTTTCACTTCGCTTTTTAGGTTATTTTAGTGAAATTAAACGTATTTTCTTTTTAAAGGCATTTTTGAGTTAATAAACGTTCCTCAAAGCTGAATAAT
>NW_023624236.1:0-3907 GCF_014905685.2 Nematolebias whitei | reverse complement strand
TCTTTCGGGGGTTCCTTTACGTACTGCCCCTGCCGATATGGTTTCTCATATCGTTGCGTCCTGCGCTCACCCCATTTACGATAATCACGTTCATCCTCTGAGAGAGGAGCATTTTTGTCCCAACGTGCACCTTCATTACGTGGTTTGTTATTTTGAACAGACTGTTTTCTCTCTTTCTTAGGAGGAGGTGGCGAAGCACGTCGTCCTTCTAGTTCAAGAGAGTGGGGTTTAACCTTTACACTAGGAAACACTTCAATGGGCGTCTTATCATGAGAACATGCTTCAAACACATTCACAGCACACTGTTTAATCTCACTGATGGATTTTTCTCTGAAATTTGCCATCATTTGTACTGATTTTTTAAAATCAGAGTGGAGATTTTTGGTGAAAACAAACTTAAAACCATCATCTTCTTCCATTCCGGTCTCATTTCTGTTACCAAAATAAGCTTGGAAGATTCTTTTGTAATAAACTTTTGGATGTTCATTCTTGCCCTGCGTGACCTTGTCAGCGGCTGGGAAACCAGCAGGTCCCGTGCAAGAGTCATACTCTTTGATCAGAGCCTCACACAGAAGGTTGTAATCCCTCCTCGTTGCATCTGATAGACGCTCGATGAAGGTGAACACCTCTCTGTCCGAAGTGAGTCGTATCAGACTGATTTTATCTTCTGCCGTAGCATTAGGATAAGCTCTCAATCTGAAATCCAGATCTCTGAGGTACGCTTTTGTTCCTGCCGACCCCATAGGGCCGGGAACGAAACGTTGTACATATTTTGAGACTTTCTGCAAATCATCCATTGAAGGAGACTGTATCAACGGTCTCACATGCGTGATTGGTGCAGATTGGTCAAGTCCTGCCCCTACCGCCCATGGTGGGGGTGGGGGTGGCTGGTAAGGAGGAAGAGGTACATATCGGTGCAGTTCTGTCCCTACCGCCCATGATGGTGGTGGGGGTGGGGGCATGGTGTCAGGAGGAAGAGGTACATATTGGTGCAGTTGTGTCCCTACCGCCCATGGTGGGGGTGGGGGTAACGGCGTGTTGTCAGGAGGAAGAGGTACAACAGCATCTGACTGGAGAGTTCGTGGCTGTCTCGGACCCTGATACTGTTCGTCTTTGAGTCTTAGACCAGGCCGCCCCATATCAGAAATCTGTTTTGTAGCTGTAGCTAATTTCTCCTCACAAGCTTTCAGGTCCTCCTGTGATGTCTGATATTTTTTTATTAAAATCAGCCATTGTCGGAGTGATTCCGTCTTGTCTGCCTTGCAAGCGTCCAGCTCCTTCAATGCGATCTGTAACTGTGCTTTTAGCACGTCGTTATCTAAACGCGAGGCTTGGTACGCTTGTTCTCTATCCTCTGCTTCCGATAGTGATGCTTCAAGTACTTGTAGTTTGCTGTTCAGCAAAGCAATTTCTGCACTTGTATCTTGCTGTAACTGAAACATCTGTTCATAATGTTTCGTCATGAGGACCTCGTGTTCGCTTCTAAATTGACGGACGTATTCTTCCGTTTTTTGAGCCAAATCTATTTCACTGTCTAACCTTTGTTTGAGGTAATCAGTTTTCTCAATGGCCTTATAGAATAACTCTTTCAGCAAGATTGCAATTTTAGCCAGCTTTTCATAACTGGACTTTGTGATTTCTGCAGAGGTCACACTTTCTGCAACCTCCTTCAGATTGTCCACTAACTCTTTTGGGTTCATGCGCTCTGTCTGGATTATATATGGATGTAAGGACGCTCCGAGAAGCGCGAACGCATTCTCCAAGCAGTCCGTGATTCCTTTTGGGTCAAAATCTTTTTCTAACACACCTGTCATGTTTTCACTGTGTAGCAATTTATCTGTTTGAACAGTTGCAAGCTTTAGATATTTTACAGGTAAATATTTGTATTCAAGTCAATGAGTTTTCACACTTATTTTAGCTTTGGGTTTACACAGAAGTACTGTTATAAGTCAACTTATTCAAATGTGGGTACCTTTCTCAGGTTTTACCCCAATTCATGAATATTTAAGTAAATGCTCTTCCAGCAGTGTTACTTTTTGTGCTTATTTTCCACAGATACTAGAGTACCAAGCTGTTTTTAGTGTATTTTACTCTAAAACACTGAATTTTTATAAACCTGCAAATTTTTCTTTAGTCTCACAGCAATATTAGTTTAAAACGTTTTTTTTTTTTTAAACCGTTCTGTTCCAGAAATTTGCTATTTTAAACAGTTACTCATCAACCCAGGTGGGTGAAAAGAGAAAAGAATTTGATGATGAGGAATAATCAGTCTTTCTTCAGAAAAACTGTATTTGCTCCTGTATAGCTTCTATTTAAAATTAAATAGAGAGATATTTTATGTAGGTGGCAAATTAGACAGAAAATCTCTTTTTCCTGATAAATTTACTCTTATTTAGTGATTTTGCAATTAAACGTGTATTATCCTTCAAGCAAAATGAGTAAACTGTTCAACTCTGTGAATATTTGTAACTGTATCTGTTTTTTAAAAAGTTTCTAATTTTATTATGAACCTGTTTAAGGATTTATCAGTGAATAAAATTTTTTGGTAAATGCTTCTTTGCATAAATACCTATTACTTTTTAAAATGTAAGATAACAGTGTTTTATTCAGCTCTGAGGAAGTTTGTTAACTCGAAATTGTCTTACAGAAAAATAAAGAAAACGTTTAATTTCACTCTTTACCTAAAAACGAAGTGAAATCTGTGATCTCACGTCTCGCCAGGAGATGTCAGTATTACCTCAACAATTATAACTCCGTCACTTTTTGTGTTGTCCACTAGGGGTGCTATAACTTCCTGTGGCGTTCGGTTGACATCCTGTTGTTAGCCGCTTAGCTTGAAGTTAGCTTCGGCTAAACTCGGTTAAAATCAACATTTCTGAACGGATTTTTTACACAAACGTGGCAAAAGTTTTTGCAATCAGACTTTATAGCTTCAAACATGAGTTTTTGGGACTGATAGTAGCTTCATTTAGTGATTTTAAGCGTAGTTTAAGCTCCGGTCGTTAGCTTGTTAGCTTAAAATTAGCATCGCTAGCGTAGTTCAAAAGCATCATTTTATGACGGTCTTTTAAACTGTAACGTGGCAGAATTTCAGCGAGCAGGCTTCGAAGCACTTAACAGCGTTTCAGAATCACTTTAAAAGGCGCTTTTTAGCTTTAAAAAGCAGATTTTATTTCCCTATGAAAATGAATTTCATATCCGGGTCACGTGACTGAAATCACCAATGGCAAAGCAGCGCAGGAGTGAGGGGAGATGACGTAGCACGTCAGTCAACTTCTCAACCAATCAAAGCGCTACACAACAGTGAATTCAACCAATCAGGAAGCGTATTCTCCAGCTAGCAAGTTAGATTAGCGTAAAATAGTTCGTCAATTTTTTCGTCTTTTAAACCATCAAAATGCACTTTTTCTGTTAAGATTTGTAACGAATAACCCCCTGAGCTGCACAGAGAACGGCGCTCCGTGACAAAACGTCTTTCTAGCTATTTAACAACTCGTTCGAACCCGTTTCAGAACCGAGCCGGTCCAAAGAACCGAAACGGACCAGAACAGCGAATTCAACACAGTTTAAACAGAATAAAGCGTTTCCACAGCTCAAAGCCAGCTTATGTTACACATACAGACGTACAATTCAGCTTTATAAAGACTCAATGACACAATTCAGCTCTTAAAACATTGCCAGCGTAACACAGCGTAAAGTTGTAGAGCCGAGCTCCAAGCGCGCAGCTCCAATTGCGCTGCGTAAAGACGCACGGTTTCAGCACAGCTGATATTACTGTTACTTTTTCGACATGCCAACATTTAAATCATCAATCTTACACGTATTAACAGTCATTCATGAACCGTTACGAGCCACCAGTTTGTAGTGAGTCACGTGAGGTACGTGTCACTTGTTGTATGACAAATAT
>NW_023624235.1:0-3909 GCF_014905685.2 Nematolebias whitei | reverse complement strand
ATTCAATTCAATTCAATTCAAAAATACTTTATTTATCCCAAAGGGAAATTATTTGTTGTTGTAACTCGTTATCCTCATTTCATTAAGAGATGTTGTAGATGCTGATGGCTGTAGACAGGAAGGATCTCTTGTAAAGGTCCATCCCACAGTGGATCCTAAGAAACTGGCTGCAGATGCCGTCTGATCTATCCACCCAGACTCAGCTGGCCTCTCGTTTCTCCCGGGCTGTAGGACAACCTCCCAGACTCCACCTCCCAGAACTCCTCCCAGAGCGATGGCCACTCCTCCCAGCAGTCTGCCGAGCTCCTCGTCATTGCGGATAGCCAACTGTAGGTGCCGAGGGACAATCCTGTCCTTTCGCTGTCATGAGCCGTGTTTCCTGCTAGTTTAAAATAAATTAATAAATAAATAGTATTAATAAACTACTAAAGTATACTACTAATATACTACTAAAATACTACTACTATTAATAAACTACTTACTACTTGTACTACTATTCCTATTTCGCAGTTTTCACTTATCGCAGGGCTTCAGGGTACGGATCCCCCACGATAAATGAGGGATTACTGTATTTATTAAAGTAAAAACACCTTTACTAATATACATTAAAGTACACAGTAATGTTAGATTATAAAATAAAAAATATATATTTTTTTTATTTAAAATGTTACTTTTTTTATAAATGTAAAATCAGTCCAGAATTTTTCATGTCATAAATTGAGGGAAAAAAAATTAAATGTAATTATATACTGTATATTTGTATCTATATATATATATATATATATATATATATATAATTTATGTGATTGGGGGAAAGATTTAGGGCAAAGTGTCTAATTATACATTTCTCAGATATATGAATTAACAGTATCTGAAGTGTTTAACAAATTTTGTAGGCATTTTTTAAACATACTGTCAAGAATCAGTTTTAGGATTTGTGAACTCAGCTGGACAACAAGAAGGTTTAAAAGAATTATTGAGTTGCAGCTACTGGTGGGAGTCTGGATCCAGAGGCAGGAACAAAACTGCAAAGATATGAGGGTTAGTGGCTTGTGGGTTTTCAGGCGAATGTTTGTCAATAAATAACAGCCACTAACATTCTCAGGCAGGTAAGGTCATTTACACCTGCCGAAGCTTGTGTGGATGATGCCACTGTAGCCGGTGGAGACACAGCTGCAGAGGCAGGTTGTGATAGCGATGAGTAGGGGGTTTCTCCAAAGATGGGGTCCTTTAGGAGAGGCAGAGGTCAAACACAGGAAGGTAGAGGTCTTTAAACAGTGAGCCAAAATCCAGAGTCCAGGAGCCAGAAGCAGAGGTCATCACCAGGGTCAGAGGGGCAGAAGGAGGGCAGACAAGAGGCAGGAAAAGAGGCAAATCCAGAAAGCAGGCGTGGGGTCAAGACAGGAGTTTCAGATGAGAACAATGAAGCGATGGACACCTACAACCAAAAGGATTATATAATCTGGCAAGGAGCAGTGAAACAAGAGCTCTTAAACAGGGCAGACAACAGATGCAGAACATGAGGCTGATTGAGCTGTAGGTGAAGTGGGTGTGCCTGAGAGGCAGAGGTTGAGTGGAACATGACTGTGCAGAAATGAGACAGGAAGCAGGCAGAAACATAACATATACAGGTGGCACGGTGGTGCAGTTGTCAGAGCTGTTGCCTTTCATTGAGAAGGTCCCGGCTGGGGGCCTTTCTGGATGGAGTTTGCATATTCTCTCCGTGCATGCGTGGGTTTTCTCCGGGTACTCCAGTTTCCTCCCACAGACCAAAAACTTTCTTCTTTGTAAACTGAAGCCCATATTATCCAAAAATAACCTGGAGACAGTAATACATGCATTCAGTACATCTAGGCTTGATTACTGCAATTCACTCATGTTTGGTATCAGTCAGACCTCTATAGCACGACTACAACTGGTCCAGAATGCAACAGCCCGATTTTTAACCAGTACAAGCAAAAGAGAGCACATTACACCAGTTTTGGCCTCACTGCACTGGGTACCGGTTCACCTTCAAGTCCAGTTCAAAATACTGATGTATGTCTACAAATCACTGAACAGTGTCACCCCCCCCCCCCCCCATTTCTCTGATCTGCTACAACCGTATGTCCCACCACGTTCCCTGAGGTCAGTGGACCAGTTGCTCCTCACAGTTCCAGGAACTCGTCTTAAGCCCAGAGGGGACAGGGCCTTCTCTGTAGCAGGACCAAGACTCTGGAACGAGTTACCTCTGCTTGTCAGACAGGACCCCTCCCTCTCGGTTTTCAAGTTCCATTTAAAAACTCACTACTATTCAATAGCTTTCAACACCAGAGGATCTGTGTTTTGAACCTGTACGCTCCACACTGGTTTGTCGTCATTATCTGCATTGTTTTTTATGTCTATTTTCTGATTTACTTCATTTTGTATTTTCTTTGTGTGTTACCTGTTGTTCTGTCTGTACAGCACTTTGGTTGGCCTGGTAGCTGTTTTAAGTGCTCTATAAATAAAATGGTATGGTAAAAACATGCGGGCAGCACGGTGGCGCAACTGGCAGAGCTGCTGCCTCTCAGCGAGCAGGTCCTTGGTTCAAACCCCGGTCCAGGGACCTTCTGGGTGGAGTTTGCATGTTCTTCCCGTGCATGCGTGGGTTTTCTCCGGGTGCTCCGGTTTCCTCCCACAGTCCAAAAACATGCATGTTAGGCTGATTGGTAACTCTAAATTGTCCCTAGGTGTGAGTGAGAGAGTGAATGGTTGTTTGTCTCGTTTGTCTCTATGTGGCCCTGTGATGGACTTGCGACCCGTCCAGTGTGTACCCCTCCCCTCGCACAGTGATTGCTGGACATGGGCACCAGCGACCCCCGTGACCCAAAATGGAATAAGCGGGTAAAGAAAATGGATGGATGGATGGTAAAAACATGCATGCATGCACACCAGTTGATTGGTAACTCTAAATTGTCTCTAGGTGTGAGTGAGAGAGTAAATGGTTGTCTCGTTTGTCTCTATGTGTCCATGTGATGGACTGGAGACCCGTCCAGGATGTCTCCCGCTTCTTGCACAGTCATAGCTGGACATGAGCACCAGTGACCCCCTGCAACCCGAAAAAGAAGAAGTGGGTTAAGATGATGGATGAATGGGTGGATGTTTAATACATTTAAATTTTTAAAATACTATTAATCAGTAAGATATTAAAATCACTTCTGTTTTAAATTGATTTTCACATTCCAACATATTGCAACACAACTAAATAATCCTTTTGTGTATGCTTTTAGTTTTTTTTTTTTTTCATCTTTTAACGAGAAGTTTATTTATTTCGGTTCATTTTTTACATTTATGTAGTGAACTAAGCCTCAGGTCAAATCCTGACCTCGAGGGCCTTCCTGGGACAAGAACTGTATTTCATTGATTTGAGTCCAGAAACACAAAATCAAGTCCATCCAGAGACTTTCTAAGTGTCCTGCACTGATCAATTGAAAGAACACCCTCTTTTTATTATCATTACTATTTTACAAATGTTTTGATAATCAAAGTGTGTTTAGTTCAAACCATTTTAAATGTTGAAGTGAACTACTCATTTTGGATCAACTGTGAAACAGTATTAAGTGATTTTCAATCCTCATTCAAAGTAGAAATCATTTTAATGTTTGTTACAAGAGTAATTATTCATTTTGTTGATCTTCTGTCTGAAATGAGCAAGTGTAAGTTGGTCAAAGGTCAAGTTTCGGTCAACTGTAAGTTTACTGGAAAGAAATGTCATGTTTAACTTTTACAGAAAGATATGAGAGAACTGACTCCACGAAGTCTAGAGTTCTTCATAACATCTTCTGTCTGTTCTTAAACAATCTAATCTTTTTCCCTTGACTTTTTGTAGTAGTACATATACGAGATATATATGCATACAATTTTCACGAGTTCCTCATCTTTCTGACT
>NW_023624234.1:1168-3910 GCF_014905685.2 Nematolebias whitei | reverse complement strand
TTCGCCAACAGCTGTGGTCTCCGGGGTCTCTTCGCCAACAGCTGTGGACTCCAAGCTCTCTACGCCGCCGGACGCGGCCTCATCGTCGTCTTCACCGCCGGACGCGGCCTCCAAGTGGTCATCGCCGCCTGCCGCGGCCTCCAAGTGGTCATCGCCGCCGGACGCGGCCTCCAAGTGGTCATCGCCGCCGGACGCGGCCTCCAAGTCGTCTACGCCGCCGGACGCGGCCTCCAAGTCGTCTACGCCGCCGGACGCGGCCTCCAAGTCGTCTACGCCGCTGGACGCGGTCCCCAAGGTTTCTACGCCGCCAGAGTCGGCCTCCAAGGTTTCTACGCCGCTAGAGTCGGCCTCCAAGGTTTCTACGCCGCCAGAGTTGGCCTCCAAGGTCCTACGTGTTGGACGGCCTCCCGGCCGCCCCCCTGAACGATGGTCCCATGTTGGACGGCCTCCCGGCCGCCCCCCTGAACGATGGTCCCGTGATGGACGGCCTCCCGGCCACCCCCCTGAACAATGACTTTAGGGACGGTCTCTTGACCATTTAGATCTCATGTTTTTGCCTTAGTTTGTGTCAGTTCCTTGTGATCCCTCGTGTCTCTTTGTTTTTCTCTGGCTCCTCGTGTCTTGTTTTTCTCCTTGGCTCCTCGTGTCTTGTTTTTCTCCTCGTGTCTTGTTTTTCTCCTCGTGTCCTTTTTGCTCCTCGTGTCCTCGTTTTCTGGTTCCTCGTTCTCTTTGGCTCCTCATGTCTCGTTCTTTGTGATCCCTCGTGTCTTTTCTCTGGTCCTCGTGTGTTTCCTCTGGCCCTCCACCCTTGCAGTGCCGCCCTCCACCCACCCAAGTCCTTCAGGAGGGGGGGTTTTTGGGGATGCCTGGAGGCGTCCTTGAGGGGGGGGGTACTGTAAGGATGGCACCTTTTGCTGTTTCTGTTTGTGTCTGTGTTTCCTCGTCAGTTTAATTGTTGCCACCTTTGTCTCGTCACACCTGCTGTTTGTAATCACGTCTTGTCTTGTCCTTGTATATAAACCTCCTGTCCTGTGTTGTTCCTTTGTCGGGTCGTATTTGTTGGGTCTCTGCGTTCTCCTGTGTTCTCCTGCGTTCTCCTGCGTCTCCCCTGAGCTCCCTGAGTTTTCCCTCTGAGCCTCCATCTATTTGTAAGTTTTGCTGCCACGTCAGCTGTTTGTTTTGTTCTTTATTTATTATTAAAATACTTATTTTTGTATTTGCCGAGTTTGAGTCCTGTCTGCACAATTGGGTTCGTTCCTGTCCAACAAATCCTGACATTACGACCCGACCACACATCAGAACCCAGCGGGCAGGGCTCTCTCGGCAACTCACCTTTTTTTTTTCTCCTCCGAGCCTTCCGGTGATGAGCGAGCGTACAATCCGGTGCGGCGGGTTCTGGACCAGACCCGTCCGCCCACAACGACGTTTTGACCAGGAGGTGGAAGTCCTGTCTTCACCACTCCTGGTCCTCGAAGAAAACAGTGCTCGGCACCGGGGAAGCCACCAAACCCCTGTTTCTGAGTCCGCCTCGCCCGGCTACTCGGGATGGACGTCGGGGGAGGACGAAGAAATCGAGGATGAGTTCTGTTTTGCTCCTGTCCCCCGACTATCCCGCCGTCGCCGGGGAGGTAGAAAGCGGTCCCAGGGGCAGTCTGCGACGCCTGGCCGGGTCTCGTCGGCTGAGCAGAATCATAGAGTTGGTTCCGGTGTTTTTGTGGGAGCTGGTCCCGCCGTCTCACCTCACAGGTTTCCGGTGGGGGCGAGGTCCAGCGTCCCGCGGGAGCTCCGGTCCACTCCTGTTCGGTTCGGCGAGTCCGGTCCACGTGACGTTACGGGGGCGGGTTCCGTCGCCTCACCTTCCAGGTTCCTGGTGGGGGCGGAATCCAGCCTCCCACCGTCACACCGTGCCGCGGCTGTCCAACCCAGTCAGACCGTGCCTCCTGGGCATTCTCCCAGCGACTCTGTGGGGGCGTGTTCCGCTGCCCCACCCTCCAGGTTTCCGGTGGGGGCGACACCTGACACCACACACACTCATAGAGACATTTGTTCATCAGTCACGTATTCACCCCATGAACTATCCCTAATAAACCACACTCTGCAAAGCCTCATTTGTTCTGCGAAAAATAACCCGGACTGTCTAGATACTGTGCTCACCCTGGCCGAAAAGTTTCTTTTATCCCAGCCCGGTTTAATCCAGCGTCCGGAATATCAGCAGTTTCTTGCCGGACTCAGAACTTTAAAAATAGACCATGATCCTGACTCAGCACCAGCATCTGAAGACCCTGTCTCTGTAGACCCACCGTCCACACTGCACGCAGCCCCCGAGGTTGACCCATCTGCTGAGTGTCTCGCTCCTGCTCCGTTCGCTGAGGTCATCGCTACGTCCACCGAGGGTCCCACGTCCACAGACATCGCTACGTCCACCGAGGGTCCCACGTCCGCTGACATCGCTACGTCCACCGCAGTTCCTGCCGCCGCCGCAGAGGAGTCAGTTCCTGCCGCCGCCGCAGCAGAAGAGTCAGTTCCTGCCGCCGCCGCAGCAGAAGAACCACAGGCCTCTCCGTCGTCTGCTGCAGACCTTCAGGCCTCTTTGTCGTCTGCTACAGAGCTCCAGGCCTCTCCGTCGTCTGCTGCAGGGCCACAGGTCCCTCCGTCGTCTGCTGCAGAGCTCCAGGTCTCTCCGTCGTCTGCTGCAGAGCTCCAGGTCTCTCCGTCGTCTGCTGCAGAGCTCCAGGTCTCTCC
>NW_023624234.1:901-1158 GCF_014905685.2 Nematolebias whitei | reverse complement strand
TCTCCGTCGTCTGCTGCAGAGCTCCAGGTCTCTCCGTCGTCTGCTACAGAGCTCCAGGCCTCTCCGTCGTCACCTGCAGCCAACCCTCAGGTCCCCTCGTCACCTGCAGCCAACTCTCAGGTCCTTTCGTCGTCCGCTGCAGCTCCCCTGGACTCCATGATGCAAGCTGCAGCTCCCCAGGTTCCCACGTCATCTGCGGTTCGCTCCAACTCTCCAGAGGGGTCGACGCTCTCAGCATCTCCAGAGGGGTCGACGCT
>NW_023624234.1:0-891 GCF_014905685.2 Nematolebias whitei | reverse complement strand
TTCGCCAACAGCTGTGGTCTCCGGGGTCTCTTCGCCAACAGCTGTGGACTCCAAGCTCTCTACGCCGCCGGACGCGGCCTCATCGTCGTCTTCACCGCCGGACGCGGCCTCCAAGTGGTCATCGCCGCCTGCCGCGGCCTCCAAGTGGTCATCGCCGCCGGACGCGGCCTCCAAGTGGTCATCGCCGCCGGACGCGGCCTCCAAGTCGTCTACGCCGCCGGACGCGGCCTCCAAGTCGTCTACGCCGCCGGACGCGGCCTCCAAGTCGTCTACGCCGCTGGACGCGGTCCCCAAGGTTTCTACGCCGCCAGAGTCGGCCTCCAAGGTTTCTACGCCGCTAGAGTCGGCCTCCAAGGTTTCTACGCCGCCAGAGTTGGCCTCCAAGGTCCTACGTGTTGGACGGCCTCCCGGCCGCCCCCCTGAACGATGGTCCCATGTTGGACGGCCTCCCGGCCGCCCCCCTGAACGATGGTCCCGTGATGGACGGCCTCCCGGCCACCCCCCTGAACAATGACTTTAGGGACGGTCTCTTGACCATTTAGATCTCATGTTTTTGCCTTAGTTTGTGTCAGTTCCTTGTGATCCCTCGTGTCTCTTTGTTTTTCTCTGGCTCCTCGTGTCTTGTTTTTCTCCTTGGCTCCTCGTGTCTTGTTTTTCTCCTCGTGTCTTGTTTTTCTCCTCGTGTCCTTTTTGCTCCTCGTGTCCTCGTTTTCTGGTTCCTCGTTCTCTTTGGCTCCTCATGTCTCGTTCTTTGTGATCCCTCGTGTCTTTTCTCTGGTCCTCGTGTGTTTCCTCTGGCCCTCCACCCTTGCAGTGCCGCCCTCCACCCACCCAAGTCCTTCAGGAGGGGGGGTTTTTGGGGATGCCTGGAGGCGTCCTTGAGGGGGGGGG
>NW_023624233.1:0-3910 GCF_014905685.2 Nematolebias whitei | reverse complement strand
AAAATCTGGTGCAGATCGGATGATATATCATTGAGATATAACTGTTGGAATTTTGTAGGGGGCGCTCTAGAGTCAAAATTTAAAAAACATTACTACTGTGTCCACCAGGGCTAAATAATAATACACCATAAATTTGGTGCAGATCGGCTGATATATCACTGAGACAAAACAGTTTGAATCATGTAGGGGGCGCCCTTGAGTCAAATATTAAACAACACAACTAAAATGTCCATCAGTTCTCAGTAATGACGCACCCAAAATCTGGTTCAGATCCGATGTTGTATCACTGAGATATAACTGTAAGAAGAATGTAGGTGGCGCTGTGGAGGCTCTTGGCCATTTATCATGGAACCCTGTTCAAAGGTGGATAATGATCAATCATAGTGATTTTGGTTCATCTGGGCTCAAATCTGTGCAATTTAGAGCCAAATGTATTGCAACGGCGTCACTTTTTAATTCGCCATGGCGCCACGCCCACATTCACCAGCTATAACTGTTTTGTTGTTTAAATCAAGTCAGACCATGTTATCTGTCTTCTAACACAGGATCATCCCGATTATGTGAAGGGTGTCAAAGAAGGAACATTCCAAGCAAAAAAAGTCACTTCCTGTTCTGAGGGGGCGGGGCTTTGATGACATCACAATATGACCTCAGGGTATCGTCGGGCATGGGACAGGGATGACTCGTGCCAAATTTGGTGCAAATCTGTTTTTCAAGTTGAATGTTATAACGTTTGAAATTTATGGCGTGAAGCTCAACTTTGAGGCCTGGCCACGCCCCTTTAACATAACGAAACCGAAAGCTTTTGATAACTTTTACTCTCCAATGTCTTAAAGGCCTATTAACCAAGTTTGAAGTCAATCCTTCAAAATCCCTAGGAGGAGTTCGTTAAAATTCGCCGTTAAAAACGCCCAAAAATTACCCTTTGACCCAAAATGGCCGACTTCCTGTTGAGTTTGGACCGGAGCTCCAAGAGACTTTTTCATAGGTCCTGAGAAGATACACATGTTCACCGAGTTTGAGATTTATAGGTCGAAAAATGGCTTGGGGCTGAGGTTTTAAAATATTCTAGGGGGCGCTAGAGAGGCTATTGGGCAATTATCATGGCTTCCTGTTCAAGGGGCGGGCAATGATCAATCAGTGATTTTCATGAACCTCGGATCAAATCTGTGGAATTTAGAGCCAAACGTATTGTAACGGCGTCACTTCTGAATTCGCCACGCCGCCACACCCACATCCTCCAGCGGAAGCGCTTTGCGCTTCAAAGCAAGTCAGACCAACTTGTTATCTGCCTTCTAACACAGGATCATCCTGATTGGGTCAAGAGTGTCAGGGAGGGAGCATTCCAAGCAAAAAAAATCACTTCCTGTTCTGAGGGGGCGGGGCTTTTATGACGTCAAAATTTGACCTCAGGGTATCGTCAGGCATGGGACAGGTATGACTCGTGCCAAATTTGGTACAATTCTGTTTTTCAACGTGAAAGTTGTAGCGTTTGGAAATTTTTGGCATGAAGCATAATTTTGAGGTCCGGCCCCGCCCCCTCAACATGCGTCGGTTTGCACCGTTTTGATAACTTTTGGTCCCCCATGCCTAATGAGCAAAATGGCGAAAGTTTGAAACCGATTGAGCGAAATCCCTAGGAGGAGTTCGTTCAAATTCGCCGTGTACGAAAAGTGAGAAACGACCAAAATTGACACTTTGACCCAAAATGGCCGACTTCCTGTTTGGTTTAAGGCATACCTCCAAGAGACTTTTTTTCTTGATTCGGTGGGTTGTACATTTGTACCAAATTTCAGCTCTCTAGGACTTACCAGTTGTCATATCTCACGTTAAGGGGCACTGTGGAGCAGTTTGGCCACGCCCACTTTTGGTTCCATTAAATACCTCAAATTTCTCGCGGGGGACAATTTTGGGTCAAATATGGCGAGTTTTGGGATATGTTAAGGCCTCCAAATTAGCGCTCTTTGACGGAAAAAAAATTAGAAACGACACAATAACAATAGGCCTTCGCGGCCTTCACAGCGCTTAGCTGCTCGGGCCTAAATAGTGCAGGTGAAAGTGGACATCCCTGCCTGGTCCCCCTCTGTAAACAGAAGCTTGAAGATATTTGATTATTTGTCCTGACACATACTCTTGGTGAGTTATATAATATTTTTAACCAATTAATGAAATCGTCCCCAAAACCAAATTTACTCAATGTAGCAAATAAAAATTTCCAGTTTACCCTATCAAATGCTTTTTCTGCGTCCAAAGACAAAATAGCTGTTTCAATATTTTTACTATTTGAATACTCTATTAAATTATATAATCTGCGTGTGTTTGTGGTCGAGTGTCTTCCTTTTATGAATCCAGTTTGGTCAGGATGAATAATGAGAGGAATTATTTTCTCTAATCTTTTAGAGAGGACTTTACTAATTATTTTAACATCCACATTAATAAGAGAGATGAGGCGATAACTGGTAGGTATTACTGGGTCTTTGCCTGATTTTAATAGTAGACTAATGTTGGCTGAATTCATATGTGTTGGAAGCCTGCCATTTTCTTCTGACTCATGTAGCATTCTGTGAAATATTGGTTCCAGGATGTTCCAGAACTCTTTATAAAATTCTGCTGGATATCCATCTGAGCCTGGAGATTTCTTATTAGGCATGTTTTTAATGGCTTCACAGAGTTCATCTGATGTTAATGGTGAGTCTAGTTCTGAAGATTGACTACTGTCTAGTTTTGGAAGTATTACTCTCTCCAAGAATTGATTAATATCTTCATCTGTTGGATATATTTGTGGAGTGTATAGAGTTTTAGGCCCGAGCAGCTAAGCGCTGCAAAGGCCTATTGTTAGGCCCGAGCAGCTAAGCGCTGCGAAGGCCTATTGTTATTGTGTCGTTTCTAATTTTTTTCCGTCAAAGAGCGCTAATTTGGAGGCCTTAACATATCCCAAAACTCACCATATTTGACCCAAAATTGTCCACCGCGAGAAATTTGAGGTATTTAATGGAACCAAAAGTGGGCGTGGCCAAACTGCTTAATAGGCCTTTAAGACATTGGAGAGTAAAAGTTATCAAAAGCTTTCGGTTTCGTTTTGTTAAAGGGGCGTGGCCAGGCCTCAAAGTTGAGCTTCACGCCATAAATGTCCAAACGTTATACGTGTTGTTGTTTAATCTTTGACTCAAGTGCGCCCCTACATAAATCAAACTGTTATATCTCAGTGATATATCGTCCGATCTGGACCAGATTTTTGGTGCTGGATTAGTGACGACTTATAGACACAGTGGTGTTGTTGTTTAATATTTGACTCAAGTGCGCCCCCTACATTATTACAATAGTTATATATGCGGTCGCAGCTTATGTCAAAGGTTCGGCGAATGCGCACTCCGGAGAACGGGCACGTGACGGTAGCGTGAGCGTTCTCGATGGCGACCGGGAAGAGTCGCTGGAGTTCCTGCGGTCACCGTAAGGCCGCAGCGGCGCTTCGCTGCGAGGACCTTCAACGCTGCTTGCAGCTTTAATTTAATTTGAGTTGATCAGCTAAAAAGCTACCTGATTTATTACTGTGTTCAAAATGTTCTAAGCAAAGTCTTTGTACCAAGAATTTGTTTTTTTTTGTCAATACATTCATTTAGTTCTAATTTTATCTTGCGTAGTTTTTCTGTGTTTCCTCTCCTTGTAAACTTTCTAATAATTTGATAGATTTTTCTAATTCCTCAATACGTTTATTTTCTTTTTTCTTTTTGTTTGTTGAGTAGGATATTATTTTCCCTCTCATAACTGTTTTCCCAGCCTCCCAGAGTGTACACGCTGATGTACCTGGCAAGTCATTAAACTCTAAATACGATGTCCATTCATTTTTAAAGTATTGTATAAATTCTTCGTCCATAAGCAGTGAGGTATTTAATCTCCAGTTTATACTTTT
>NW_023624232.1:0-3910 GCF_014905685.2 Nematolebias whitei | reverse complement strand
TTTAATTTTAAACTGACCACCTCTACTGCATCATCAACAGGAATGCATGTAAAGAGTGATGTGACATCAAAAGAGACCATTGTTTCATCAGTCTCCATGATGACATCCCTCACCTTGTCCACAAAGTTCATGGTGTTCTGTATGTGGTGTTCTGAGCTGCCAACAAAAGGGATGAGTACAGACGCCAGATATTTGGAAACATTGTAAGTGACAGAGTTAATCATGCTAACGATTGGTCTTAAAGGTACACCTTGTTTGTGGATTTTAGGTAAACCATACAGTCTAGGTGTGGCCTCCCCTGGGTACAGTCTGTGGTACAGAAAACGGTCAATAGCCTTGTCCTGCTCCAAAATTTTCAGGCAATCTATTAACTTTTTCTTGTAACCACTTCCTGGATCTCTTTTCAGGGGTTCATAAGTGGTTAAGTCACTAAGGAGTGTCATAACTTTCTCATGATAGTCTTTCTGGTTCAAAATCACTGTGCACCTTCCTTTGTCTGCTGGGAGACAAAGCTGCTGCTTTGTCTGAGACGGTGCTATTTAAGAGACTGAGCTGAATACAGCTCCTCAGACTGAGGAAGTCTTTCGGATGAGAGACGAAACGTTTCTACATTTTTCTACATTTTCTACATTTTTTTGTTGATTTGCTTTGTTTTGTTTTTTTTTGTTGTTTTTTTTTGAATGTCCAGAGGACCAGATTTAACTTTTTTAGATTTTTCTACCTGGATTATTGAGCATGCATCAGGAGATCCTGAACTGTTTCAACAAACATTTTGTTGCTTCTAGTTCTTTATTTGACACAGTTACTAATGGAAAATCAGCCACTTCGCTTAATAACCAAACTTCTACAAATCAAATCCCTCCTACAAGTCAATCCTCAGTTAATCACAGCTTCTCTTTTTCTCCATTCTCAGTCAGTGAGGTCAATAAACTGTTAAAAGATCTTGACCCTAAAAATCTGCAGGTCCAGATGAACTTCCACCTTATTTCTTAAGGCTGGCTGCTCATATCATCACAGTCCCTGTGACCCACATCTTCAATCTCTCCATAAGACAAAACTCCATCCCAGCCACTTGGAAAACAGCCTTTGTTCTTCCTTTGCTGAAGGGAGGTGACCCCACCTCATTGAACAACTATCGATCAATCTCTAAACTCTGCATTTTAGCCAAGGTTCTAGAAAAACTGATAAACTCTCAAATCAAAAATTACCTGGACTCATTTAACATCTTACCTCTCCATCAATCTGGTTTCAGGAAACAACACAGCACAACCACTGCTTCACTGAAGGTTCTTAATGACATTGTTTAAGCACTGGATGCTAAGAATTATTGTGCTGCACTTTTCTTAGACCTGTCTAAAGCTTTTGACACTGTGGATCATAACATCTTGTGTCATAAGCTCTCAGAAATTGGTTTCTCAGATCACACCATTGGTTGGTTCTCTAACTATCTCGCAGACCAGAGGCAATGTGTTCAACATAATGGTACTTCCTCCAGTTATTTACCAGTCAACAATGGTGTACCACAAGGCTCAGTCTTAGGGCCCACCCTCTTTACAATCTACATAGATAATGTAAGTAAAAACATCCCTGATGCATCCATAAATTTCTATGCTGATGACACAGTTGTTTATTGTCGAGCTAAAACAGTTGAAAAGGCTTTCCAGCTTTTGAAATCTGCATTTGACATCATCCAGACAGATTTGTTCCACCTCAAAGTTGTCCTAAATGCCGACAAAACCAAAGGGATGCTTTTTTCAAATAGGAAGTTGGTCCCAGCAGTTCTTCCTCTGATTTCATCCTCAAATGGTGTCCCCATTGAGTTCGTTGATACCTATAAATATTTGGGTATCTTGGTCGACTCGCATCTCTCTTTTAAGCTCCATGTGGAAAACTTGGTAAAGAAACTGAAAGTTAAACTGGGTTTCTTTTTCAGAAACAGATCCTGTCCAACTCTGAATGCTAGGAAACGCCTTGTTTCTGTGACTTTCCTTCCCTCCATTGATTACGGTGACATTATTTACAAACATGAACGCTCCTACAAGAACCCTGCAGATGTTGAATGCTGTCTATCATGGTGCACTAAGATTCATAACTGGCTGTGATTATCGTACCCACCACTGCACCCTGTATTCACTGGTTAACTGGACATCATTAACTTCACGCAGACTCTCTCACTGGTACATTTTCATCTTTAAATCACTTCTTGGTCTGCTGCCTTCATACATCTCCTCCTATATGTCTCTGTGTGAGTGCAGTTACAGCATGCGCTCTCAGGATATTATTACCTGCAGTGTTCCCTCAGTGAGGACTGAACTAGGCAAAAGGCCTTCTCCTACTCCGCTCCTGTTTCCAGGAATATCTTACAAAAAGATCTGAAGCTCTCGACCTTGACCTCTCTAAGTGGCTTTAAGAATCTGACTCCTGGCATGGACCAATGCAGACATGTTCCTGTTTTTAATTTTCTACATTTGCCTTAGAATCTAGCTGTTTTTTGTTACTTTGCTTTTTTTTAGCCATCCTATTTGTTAAAAAAAAAAAAGTATGACTTTTTATAACTGTTTATTGTTGTCACTGTTGTCCACTGTTGTCATCATTCTTTGTTGAAATCAGGTCACTCTTGTAAATGAGTCCTCGAGGCTCAATGGGATTTACCTGTCTAAATAAAGGTTGAATGAATGAAAAAACTTTTTCAGAGGAACGTCAGTAAAATATACCTTATCAATACAAGGTTTAGTCTCAATTTGCACAAACATGGCACCCAATATCCAGAAAAAACTGCACATAAGATTAAGAAAAAGCAACTAACACTATGCTGTATCTCCTGCTTACCTGTTTTCAAAACAGGAAAATAAGAATTTGTCCTGACATTGCTGAAATACGTCAGTCTGCACCCAAACCCCACCCCACAGAGAGAACTTCCTAGCTGTGTGGTTAGATTTCCAATTATGTACAAAGTGTGTCCTACAGAGAGAAGAGGAAAGTGGTTGAGGGAGAAGTGGAGGTCGGGCTCATGGATGGCTTGTAAGACATGTGCTACACATTAAAAGCCTAATTGCAGTTTTAAAAAGCCCCGTGTTTACTGCCGAGAACAGACTTGTTAGGTATATTTTACTGTCTCCCCTGAAATTATTCATCCCTGACAAGCTCAATTAACATTATCATAATTACAAATGTGATTGCTGTTTAATCACTTCAACCGCTGTTTCGACCGTTTTAAGTATCTGCTGCGGAAGTCAATAAGGCTCAAATGCTCTTCTCTGACCATTCATCACAGAACAGGATGCAGCATAGTTGATTTCATCTAATGGCAAAGAAAAACTAACAGTAGGTTAACACAGAGTGCAAAAGTTTCTGGTCATTTTGTTGCTACCTTTTGCAACCTGAGGAAGCATTGAGGTGCATTTGTAGTGAGAGGATAAAGGCATGTTGTCCCGGCTGGTTGTGTTATTGTAGAGGTGTATAATAGTTCTGCTGCTGACCCTGTCACCTCCTGTCTTCAATCCCACATGGTTGCCAACAGCAATCACTCCAGTTGATCTCCACCTGTCAAAGCAAAGCTCCAACTAAAGACTTGCAGCTTGAGGAAGGCAAAGCAAAATGAGCTGAAGAACCAACAAACCAACACGTTAAAAGGGACCGTAAGAAAAAAAAAGGATATGCTTTTTTGGTACTAAGCTAAGAAACAGAAAGGTTTTTATTGTGGCTTGAGCTTACATTGCTTCAACAATAATTTTCAGATTTTGTTGATCGCACAGAAACAGTTGTTGGGATTTAATACCACAGTTGCTTGTAGCAGCTACAAAGGATAAATTCTCAGCACACAGACACATTTGTTTTGTTGCAATTACACAATAAGACTGAGACTATACATATATATATACATATATATATATATATATATATATATATA
>NW_023624231.1:0-3911 GCF_014905685.2 Nematolebias whitei | reverse complement strand
ATCCATCCATCCATCCATCCATCCATCCATCCATTCATCCATTCATCTTTACCCGCTTCTTCCTTCCATCCATCCATCCATCCATCCATCCATCCATCCATCCATCCATCCATCCATCTTTACCCGCTTCTTCCTTTTCTGGTCACGGGGTCCCTGGTGCCCATATCCATCAGTTACTGTGTGAGAGGCGGGCACCCTGGACAGGTCACATACAACCTGACCATGCTGTCACTAATGCACTTGTCCAGCTTACATGACACTGCTGCTGTACAAAACCCTGCAATTTGTTTTGCCATGTCACAAAAAATATACTTTTAAAGGAATTTTTTGTGGGTATTTGGAACATTTTACAAATGACTGCAGTATAGAGCCTGTAATAAGATAAATAAAAATAGCTACATATTGCAGATATTTGCTGAAATAACATTTAAACAATGGCTTTAATTTATAATGCCAATTTAAAAACACATTTTGATTCATATATGTTTTAGGAACAAAAACATATTTACTGCTCAAAATATGACTCTTTGCATTTCTCCAACATCCTTTTTATTTTTCTTCACTGCCATCTTTTACCTTTTATCCTTGTGGTGTTGAGTGAAATTTGCTAAAATATTAATTCATGATTGTTCTACTATCATTTTAATTAACTCCAGTAAAAGGGAAAATGGAATATGAAAAATCCTTGTCATAAAGGCTTTCATGGTCTCTTGAGCACAATCAGAGGAGAGGCATGTTGGTGGAAAACCAACAAAGACTTCAGGCTGGATCTGACGTCAGAACCATTACGGTTACGCTGGGATCAGAGTGAGACAACGTGACAGATCTGAAATTGTCCTTTCACATGATTTCACCTGGATGTCTCTCAGAGTCTGTTGTCCTGAGACCTGCCAAAGCATGCCAGACTTTAGGTGCAACGTCACTTCTTTAAGGATATTTGTTCTTGCATCATGATACAGATGGACATTTTGCACATTGCCTGGATTCAGTTGTGTTTTGTACATTGCACTTTTGAAGATAAATGTGAGATGAAATGAGACACAAAAAAAAAGGGAGTTTTAAACACTAAATAGTTTTGGACTCGTAATTTTTTTTCAAGTTCATAATTTCTTGAAAATGACTCAATTGCTTTGTATGTTTCAAGAGAGAAGGAGTGGGGAGAAATACAAAAGAAAAACAATTAAACAAACTCTGAAGGATAAAAAAAACTAAACAACAAAACGTCTTTTCACTCCTTTAGCAGTGAAAATAGTTTCACTGAAAATGTTCAAGCTCCACATTTTAAAGCAACAGGAGGAGGCGTGCATCCATTTAGTTACTCGCCTCTTCTTTCTGGGTTATAGGGGAGCAGGTTTTTATTTCCAGGTCACTGTACGAGAGGCGGGGTACACACTGGACAGGTTGCAAGCCCATCACAGAAAAAAAAAAAAAACCCACTCTCACCAACACCTGGGGGCATTTTTACAGCTACTAATCAGCCTAACATGCATATTTTTGGTCTGTTCTTAGTCTGAGTACCTGGAGAAATCCCACATGTGCACAGGGAGAACATGCAAACTGGCCCAGAAAGACCTGTAGGCTGAGAAGTTATTGCTGTGAGGTGACTGCTCGAACCACTGATCCACTGTGCCAACTGTGCTTAGACAAACCTTACACTTTATTCTTTAAAACTAACTTTTAAATTGACACATCTTATTTTATGGGCATTTAAAATGCAGCAAACAATACAATCAGCAAAGAACATGTTTCCCTTAAATAAAAATAAAAATAATTCGATTTTTTCAAGCTGATTTGTAATAAATTTTATAAACTGGAAAACTTGTTTTTCTGCCACAACGTTTAAAACAATTGGCTGAAATATTTTAAAATAGGAACTCAATTTTAGGTCGTCTAGTTCTATTTAAATCACAATTTAATTTACCCAGTTTGAGTCGAAAGTAGGAGATTTAAAACAAACTTTTCTAGAAGTTTAAATGAGTTTCTTTGGAGCTCAAGTTTCACTGTTTTTAGGAGACAGCTGAAACACGTGTTCGTTCAAAGTTATTCCTTGTCTGAGAGTAGATGGCATTTACATTTAATTGGAAATGTTCCTCTAAAAACTGATACTCTGAGCTGAAGAAAAGGTTCAAACAGACGGTAGACTGACATTACATGCAGCCTTTTACTTTGATAAGGTCCAAACCCCACAGCAGGCAACGTGACTTGTATATAAAATCATCACAGCCTCAGAATTTGTGGGATTTTAACCCAGTGTTCAGTTTAACTGTGGCAAAAACAACCACATCAGACTGATGAAAATGAGACCAGTTTTAATTTGAAAAGCTGAACCCAAACTGGAAATAAAGAGCTTGTAAGAGAAGATAGCAGATAAGTAGTAAATGATGATTGTGCTTGATCTCACACTGAAACGTAAAGGGTTGGTGGAGAACACATAAGGCTGTTCATCACATCTTTAACTCAAAGGTCACTTCAGTCTTTGACTAAATTCAACTCGATGCATCTACGAGTTCATTCAGTTATTAACAATTAGACTGCACTTTGTTCCTACATGGATTAATAATAATAATAATAATAAAAACCATATATAATTGAATTAAAATCCTGGCATTCCTCAATAGAATACATATCACCCGTTGTCTTTCATTAAGCTCAGATCATCTCATGTAGAGAGATGTCCAAGTTGAAATCTAGAAAATAACCTTAAACATAATCTCACGTTTTATGAGTTCTTACACAACTTGTTAGTGCGTTGAAGACGACTCTCAGCTATTAACACATCAAACATCTGTGAAGGCATTTCCACTTTTATTTGCTAAGGTCACCTTAAATGGAGTTGACTACAAAAGTTATTCAGTCATAGACGTACATTTATCACCTGAAAGTTTGATTAAAATCTGCCCACCGAGTAGCTAATGAGATATTTGACTACTGCTGCCGACACACATACACATGCACGTTCTTGAAAATGTACTTTATGGGGACTTTGCATTGACTTCCATACATTTTCTATTGCCTAGCCCTGACCCTTACCCTAAATCTAACCATAGTACATGCCTAATCCTAACCCATACGCAATTCACACCTTTGTCCTAAACCTAACCCCCCAACAAGACTTCTCTTTATGGGGACCTGGCTTTGGTCCCCATAAAGAGCAGCTGGTTCCCCCAATGCATGTTTTTTTTTTGTAAAATTGGTCCCTACAAGGTAACCTGAAACTAAAACACATGCACCCTCCCACACACAAATGTGCGCAAAACATTATTGCCTTCTTCTTTTGCAGCAGCTGGTAACAACAAGAAGACAGGTCCAGAATAATGACCAACATATTTTAATGAACTCTATGACAACAAGGTTATTATATTACACAGAAAAGACTTGTAACTAAAGACCATCTCCATTAAATTCTGGGAAAAGAAGTCCACCACAGACAGGTGACCTTAGCAAACACAAAAATTAACATTTTTAAAAACAAACATCAATAAAATGTCAACGACATGAACCTAAACATGATAATGGAAATGTTAACCTTTACCTTTATAACATGGACTCGCCATAAACAAAACCTCCAGTCCTAATGTGAAGCAAATCAGCGTTCAATTGAAGTTTCTGGTTGTAAGATTGATTTTACATTATGAAAAAAATAAACTTATACATACAATAACAGGTACAATGTACTGTAGATTAAATATATAACTGTTAGGCTTTTTCAGTGGCAACATGCAACTTTTGATCAGCTCACTGGAAAACATAAAAACAGCTCAAAGTGTCAAATTGGCTGAGCAAACCCATCACCTCATCCTGGACGTTTAGAATGCTTTGTCCTCGGCAGTGACGATTTTAGCTTCTTCTTGGGGTGCTCAAGCACCCCTAAAATTTAACTCAGCACCTCTAAAAAAAAGTTATTTATATAT